>NC_053028.1:264081408-264324687 GCF_003073215.2 Triticum urartu | reverse complement strand
ATACAACTGCTACACGGGCAGAGCACATCTGATTTCGGACCACCGTACTCAGCTCTGATAAAGTTCATGAAGTTTTCAACCCCCTCGACATATGCAGTGGAGAATCTTCGAGCAGAAGTTATCCAAGTCATGTCCATCTGTTAGACATACAAATTAGTTATTCTACTAGATATTAGAGGAAAAACATATATGCTTTTTTATGAAGTCCAGAAAAAAATACCTAGGTCGATGTCTAAAGCTATGGCAAGATATTTGGACGAGCAGATCTAAGTAACAAAATATATGTAAAGCTAATTCAGCAAATAGATTTGAGTGCCAAATTATGGCAGGCTGTTTCAGCAGTCAATGAGGCCGAGCACACAGCCATCGAACTATCGAAGGCCATCGCAGCAACAAAGATCGAGTATAAAACGGTGTAGAGCTATTTCAGCTAACAGATTGGCTACTAGACCATGGCAATCTACGTCACAATAAATATATGGAAGGATATTTTAGCAACTAATCGGCCTTGGCATGCCATCTCAGCTAAGCAGATTGAGTGCAGAACAGGGCAAGGAAGCTTCTTAAGCAGAGCATATTGACAGTAAACTACTTCAGCAAACAGTGAGATTAACAATGTCTATCAGCTATTATTCAACGCTACACCGACATGAATGGGGCCTCAGTCTAGAATGTGCGTACCGTGGGAGAAGCTGACCGCCGTGCGTCTCCACACGAATGTCGCCAGCGGTGGCGGCGCTGACCGTTGTGCGCCTCCACAAGAACGTAGCCAGAGGTGGCGGCGCGGCTAGAGGACGGCAGTCTACGAGAGCGTACTGTGGGAGCGAGAGGATCGCCGAACCACGGCGCCAACGTATCAGCGCGGCGGGGAGGGCGGCTTTGGCGGAGCGAATGGAGTGGAGGGGGACAGGGGGGGTTTGGGGGAATATTATTGGCTAGTTGGTCGAAGAGCGGTTGAATCGGATTTGGGGGGAATTTTTGGGTGTGGGGGGGGGAGGATTTTCGCGCGGTGGGTGGGGGGAGTTTGGCGCATGGTCGGTTTCTCCAAGTGCAGTCCCACGTGTCAGTGAAGAGGCAAGCCAAAGCACGTTCCGTTTGCGTGAGCCGTGTGCAGGACCGAACGTGTGTGGGGTGCAATGCGACCGCGACAGGAGTGCTGTGAGTGTACCGCATTTTTTCCTTTTAAACTAGGTGCTTCGCCCCCTCAATAAAAATATGTTGCTTCGCGCGATCCATTGATACTACTACTAGTAATCCGGTAATCCCGACTAAAACGGCGCGGTCGGGTCTTTTCCCGCGCGATATGCTGGGAGGTTGGTTTAGTTGGGTTTTTTAGGACGAGTAATGCTACACCTATGTAATCGCAGTTACGTAATTAACGTAATGTGAAACGTGCAAGCTGTTGATTGTAGATTGGGGGGAGGGAGGGGCCCACCACCATGAAAATCAGGGGAGGAGAGAGAGAGGCAATTTACGTTAACCCTTTCGTAGGTTCCCGTAGATGTAGAAAGATGTGTCCGATCCTGCAATATAGGCTGTCCGATCTATATCTAACAGATAGGAAGGAAACTATGAAAATTTACCCGCACTCCTCTCCACATTTGCAGATAAGGCTTTCCCTCGTTCATCCTTTTCTCCCACAAGATCTTGATCTTCCGTGCAATGCACGGGAATCTTGCTAGTACTCCTACAATATGTATATTATTGTGAAAGTTCATATACACCGGCCGAGATTAATGCAAACACGGCAGATTTTCATTACATTTCAAACTTTTATAGGACAAAAAAATAAAAGAAACCCGACCCTAAACCTATTCTACGGTGGCGACCGACGTCCTCCATATGTGATCTCCATGTACGGGGGCGGGGTTCAAGACCCGTGAAGTGAAGGTGCGGTCTCCGGCGAGGAAAAGTAGAACACGGGAGACGGACCAGCTAGTGGGCACACCATGCCCTGCCGCCTCCCATGCCCTACTCATCGTCGGAGGATTCCCCGACCTCGGCGGTGCCGGACATTGGACGACAGCAAGTAGGACGCGTGGCTGACGGTGCTCCCGTTGTCGGCCGCCAGCGTGGCCACCACTTGTGCGGTGACTTGAGCGAGGGCGGCGACCTCGAGCTCCATCCCCGAAGACAATCTCTCTCGCAGAGCGTTCACGCTTGCGGTCATGGCGGATGTGGTTCCAGGTAGGAGGATGATGCGCTATGGTGTGGAGGTTAGCTGGGCGTTGCCGCTTTAAGTAGTGCATTCCGGTGAGGCCAAGCGTCCGGGTGCGTCATTAAGTCGCCGGAGTTGGTTCCGCGGGCACCGAGCCTCTTAATGACGACATACGAACGGATGGCATGAATGCGGGCAGCTGGCGTCGGCTGGGAACGCACCGCGTGACGGCACGAGGGACGAGGGTTTTGGTGTGCCAGGGTAGTCAGCTGCGGTCGTGGCAACGTTGGAGATGCCCTTTGCTCACATGCGATCCCCGCATGTCATTGAAAAAGCAAGACGACCCGGCATGGACTCAGGTCCAGAGGATACAGTTGGCCGTGCTACACCACTCCGGGGACGCGTCGCGGCGCCCCGTGCATCCTTGACGAGCCGGGTGTTGGGGTGTGTTTGGATTGTGGCCAAAGTGCACCTTGCCAAAATTTTGGTCATGACCAAAAGATTGGTCTTTGTTTGGATGGTTGCCATTTTTTGGCATGCCAATGAACTCTAGCCAACTCTGTTCATTTTTCTTGCCAATGTCGGCCAAATCATGGGCAACCAATACCTCAACCAAAATTTTGGTCATGACCCAAAGATTGGTCTTTGTTTGGATGGTTGCCATTTCTTTGGCATGCCAATGAACTCTAGCCAACTCAAGTTCATTTTTCTTATCAATGTCGGCCAAATCATGGGCAACCAATACCTCAACCAAAATTTTGGCTGCCCAATGCTTTGATGGGGCAACCTTGGGCACGAACAAAACATACCGTTGGTCGTGCCATAGCACTAACGCCACCCTCGGCAAACTGAAACCGACCATGTCTAGCGATGATATGAGCGTGTCGCTCACCGCGGTCGCCGTGTCCATAGGCGGTGCTGGAGCTGCGCCCCGTTGTTGGCCCCAACGACCCACATGAACGGTTGTCGGTGGCGAGGAGGTCGTGGGCCAGATCCTCCATTGGACTAGTCTACGCTACGTCATCCCGACGGGTGTGCCCCACATGTCTGTTTCCCTGTTTTCCCGACCATATTCGAGCGTCAGTGCTCCGCGTTGCGCATTAGGCCTTTCACTATGTAGGCCAACCGAGACAACTTATTGTTTATTTGAGCCGTTCAAGTATAATCATGTGGCGTTTGCTTATTTCTCATTCCTCTCCAACCCTCTTCTCCATCGATCATGTCACCCTCCAGTCGAGTCCATCCTCCCGCATGCCTCATTTGAGCATTCCACCGAGTATCATTCGCATGTACCCACCCTAGTCCTCTTTCAATAGATCTCCGGACCCCGAGATGAAATCAAGAGGGAACGAGTGGGGGCACGTGATACCTAAGGCGGATTCAAAATTTTGAACCGGTGATCATAGCATCCGCAAATCATATATAAAGGGTATTCAATGTTCATTTCGTTTTTGAACATACAATATACTCCCTCCTATCCTTTCTAGTTTACATATAAGTTTTATGTGTAGTCAAAGTATATCTACTTTGATAAAAAAGGTATCAACATTCAACAACGCCCAATCAATATTGTTAGATTCATACGTACTCCTAGATTTGTACTCGAGATGGTTTCCAATTTGACTATTGACAAGATTAGTAGTACATGAGATGTATAATGTGAAAATTATATCATTGGAAACTCCTTTCACATATGAATTTGACCATATGCTTTGTGTAAGTTGCATGTCATATATTATTACTCTAACATTTGGTCAAAGTTAGCCTCGAAAAACGCATTAGACCCTGTATGCTTTGTGTCAGTTGCATGTCATATATTATTACTCTAACATTTGTGTAAGTTGCATGTCATATATTATTACTCTAACATTTGGTCAAAGTAGTATAGTGGAAGTGGATCCTCTGACGTAGGTATCCCTGCCTTACCCTCCCTTTCGGTCACTTACTGGCAAACCCCATGCTTGCTAGGCCCCGCATGTTAGTTACTCAATGGGTTCGGCCACGTCAGGGGATCCTCATCCGTAGTATACTCCCTCTGTTTTTATTTACTCTGCATAAAATGGAGGGAGTGGTGGTATAATAAATTGCGTGGGCGGGGGAGGGGGAGGGACGTCGGTTTGCTCTCAACTGCGGTCCCACAAGCGAGTGAAAACGCAAGACGAAGCGTGTTCCATTCGGTGAGCTACGTGGAGGGTCCAGCGTGCCGGGCTACAACGCGAACGCGACAAGAGCGATGTACAGTCAAAACCGATTGACCGGTCGTCACCGGAACCACTATTCACACCAGAACCTTCGCTTCTCGGCCTACGCCAGCCACTGCCCTAAAACCACACCAAATGTCTAGCCCATTCCCCCACCTTTCGATCCCCTAGCCCGCATCAAGCGTCCCCTAGTTCACAGGAAAGCCATGGTGAGCTGCAAGATCACTTACTACAAGATGCTGACGCAGGAGCGCCGCGCAAAAATTGCGGCGGTGGTCGGTGCCACAGACCTCCGTTCCCAAGCTCGCTTTGCGGCGGGCCAATCCCGAGTTCTCTGGAGCCAAGCTACAAGGAGGAGGAAGCCGATCCAATGTTCATGGCGGAGGTCGCGGCGCAGAAGGCCCCCAATGGGTATGAGACGATGGACGTCGACTTCGTGCCGGCGTCCGAGTCCCCCATGGTGCAGGCGGACCTGCGGTTCAACATGGTGATACTAAAGGAGGATCGGGAGGCAGAGGCTCAACTTGACGCGGAGCGCGCGCATGCCACTGCCATCGAGGCTCTCCTGCAGGCGGAACCGGATGTCGTGGATGTGAACCGGGCGGCGGAGGCTCAACTTGAGGTGGAGCACGCGGATGCCGCTACCATCGAGGCCCTCCTGTAGGCGGAACCGGACATCTTGGACTTGAACCAGGTGGCAGAGGCTCGACTCGACGCAAAGCGCGCGGATGCCACTCTCATCGACGCCCTCTTGTAGGCGGAACCAGACGTCCTGGACTTGAACCGGGCGGCAAAGGCTCGACTCGACGCGGAGCGCACGGATGCCGCTACCATCGAGGCCCTTCTGCAGGCGGAACCGGACGTCCTCGACTTGAACCAGGTTGTGCTCTCGTCCGTGCAGAGCGCCCGCACGCTCCACTTGAACGAGTAGCTGGAGGCCGAGGACAACCACGATGCGGATACACACGTTGACAGCGACGGCTGGTTCGCGCCGACAGCCAAAGACGACGAGGTCATCTCTTTCCACGAGCAGGGATAGTTTTTCTTTATGTTGTTGTTTTTATGGATCTTTTGCTGTGTAAAAACATATATTTGTTATGCAAGTCGCCTGACTTGGGTCAGTCTACCATTTCAGGCGGTTGGATGAATATCCTACGTCTCCTAACCCTTCTTTCCTTCTTCCTCACCTTTTCCTCTTCCCCAACAGACCACCGCACGGGCCGTACGGATACTCCCCAACATGCGGTTGGATAAACATACTCTATGAACGAAAATTATGTGTCAGCGATAGGATGGCTGAGTTTGGTGTGTTCACATGCGACAGCACATGTCAGTGATGGTGTGTTCCCTTGGTTGGGTTTGCGGCGTGCAGGAGCGACCATGTGAGGGTGCGGTGCGACCGCGGTGTGCAGGAGCGACCGTGTGAGGGTGCGGTGCGACCGCGATAGCCATGCGCAAGTGTACCTCCTTCTCATTTTGAAAACTTTAGGCAAGCTTGGAAAAAATGTGTGGCGAAGTTTGGCAATGCAAGGCCTAGACCCAAACAGGATAAGTATGTACGTACTAGGAGTACTGGTGTTAAAAAAGAAAGGCTGGGTTTTCCTTCGCGGGATTTGATCGATACAAATCCTCGTTTCACGTGTCAATTAATGCGTATTTTTTTCTCCGAAGACCAAAGAGCTAACCATCTCACTCCTCATTGCTTGATTAATGCAGCGCCATGCAAACCAACCTTCTCACTTCCGCATGCATGCAGGGGATATTAATGTCCTTGGTTGCTAACCCCATCAATTTTGCCTCGATTAGTGTTAGTGGACCATTGCAAATTGTAATTTTGATATACTGGCCTTGTGTACAAAAAAATGGAGGTAGTAACTATATTTGACTTCCTTCCCCATTGCGGTGACGTCGATGATTTTTTTTGGTGGTTTGGCGAAGTGCGTTCGACGGAGAACACCATTGAGGGAGACCACGGTAAGTCATTCGCAAGTGCCATCTGCAAGCCAAGACAACCACCTTATTTGCATCCAGGAAGTCCTTTACTAGTACTACTATAACTAATGCGGTGAGATGGCTTCTCGAAGAAGACGATGGAGAAGCGGAGTCAGGGAAGAGTGAAATGATGGTTGCTTCGTCCGTGCTTTTGTGATTTGACGCCTCACTGCTTTGTGATTTGTGATAGAAGGGACATGGGAGTAGACTTTGTGCTCTATACTGTACTACATGTGTCCAAGCATGGGAGAAAGAGGAGAGACGTTGCATTTTTCTATTCCTTCAATCAATCAATCAGGGAGCTTCGGTTCCATCTTTTTTGCTTTGGCAACACCATCCACAATGGTTCCCACGATGCCAAAAGCTATTTTCACATTTGGCTACATATTGTGGATGCCCTTAACCATACCACTTGGTTTTGCTCCTGTGTGCTATCTATACAAATCTCAATTATATTGATCTAAAAAATTATTGAATCGAGATTAGTAAAAAGGAAGTGATTTTGCCGCGCGGATGGCGGGGGAGGTTTCTTATTTGAGCAATGCTACATCCATGTAATGGTTTACGTAAAGTTACGAACTGATGTGATGTGGGACTATTTGATTGGATTAAAGGAGAAGATTAGGCCCACCCCACCTGAAAATCAGGGGGGCATATATAGATTAGATGGAAAGTATACGTAGCAGCTACGTAGCCCTTTGTAAGTCTAGGATTAGGCTTCTTATTTTCGGAGGACGTTGTCCTGGCGGTTTGCTAACATGTGGTCCCACGCGTCAGTGCTTTACCAAGCCGATCCTCGTCCCACATGAGGCAGAGCAACGATAGAAGCAACACATGGTTAAGTTGAAGAAGATGAGGGAGAAGCGGATTCAGCAATGAGTGAAATGTTGGTTGCTTCGTCCCTCCAACTTAACTGTGAGAAAGGTGCAGCTTTGTGATTTGACACCTCATTGCTCATTAGCACGCTGGCGCCATGACTAGGGTGCTTCACCCCGGCTGCTCTGCACTGTATTTCGGTATGGCACGTGGACCCAGTAGCTTGATGTCTGATACGTCCATTTTGCATCATGCTTTTATATCGATATTTATTGCATTATGGACTGTTATTTCACTTTATGTCACAATACTTATGGCTATTCTCTCTTATTTTACAAGGTTTACATAAGGAGGGAGAATGCCGGCAGCTGGAATTCTGGGCTGGAAAAGGAGCAAATATTAGAGACCTATTCTGCGCAACTCCAAAAGTCCTAAAACTCCATGAAACATATTAAAATAAATAAAGAAAAATCCTCGCCAAAGATGAAGGCCAGGGGGCCCACACCCTACTCACGAGGGTGGGGGGCGCGCCCCCCTACCTCGTGGGCCCCCTAGTGGCTCTCAGACGTCCATCTTCTGCTATATGAAGTCTTTCGATGAGAAAAAAATCAGAGGGAACTTTTCGGGACGAGACTCCGCCGCCACGAGGCGGAACCTTGGCGGAACCAATCTAGAGCTCCGACAGAGCTGTTCTGCCGAGGATACTTCCCTCTGGGAGGGGGAAATCATCACCATCGTCATCACCAACGCTCCTCTCATTGGGAGAGGGCAATCTCCATCAACATCTTCACCAGCACCATCTCATCTCCAAACCCTAGTTCATCTCTTGTATCCAATTCTTCTCTCAAAGTCCGGAATTGGTGCTAGTAGGTTGCTAGTAGTGTTGATTACTCCTTGTAGTTGATGCTAGTTGGTTTATTTGGTGGAAGATCATATGTTCAGATCCTATATGCATATTATTACCCCTCTGATTATGAACATGAATATGCTTTGTGAGTAATTACGTTTGTTCCTGAGGACAAGGGAGAAGTCTTGTTATTAGTAGTCATGTGAATTTGGTATTCGTTTGATATTTTGATAAGATGTATGTTGTCTAGCCTCTAGTGGTGTTATGTTAATGTCGACTACATAACACTTCACCATTATTTGGGCCTAGAGGAAGGCATTGGGAAGTAATAAGTAGATGATGGGTTGCTAGAGTGACAGAAGCTTAAACCCTAGTTTATGCGTTGCTTCGTAAGGGGCTAATTTGGATCCACATGTTTCATGCTATGGTTAGGTTTACCTTAATACTTTTGTTGTAGTTGTGGATGCTTGCAATAGAGGTTAATCATAAGTGGGATGCTTGTTCATGTAAGAACAGCACCCAAGCACCGGTCCACCCACATATCAAATTATCAAAGTATCGAACACGAATCATATGAACGTGATGAAAACTAGCTTGACGATATTCCCATGTGTCCTCGGGAGCGCTTTTCCTATTATAAGAGTTTGTTCCGGCTTGTCCTTTGCTATAAAAAGGATTGGGCCACCTTGCTGCACTTTATTTACTTTTGTTACTTGTTGCTCATTACAATTTATCTTGTCACAAAACTATCTGTTACCACTTATTTCAGTACTTGCAGAGAATACCTTGCTGAAAACCGCTTATCATTTCCTTCTGCTCCTCGTTGGGTTCGACAGTCTTACTTATCGAAAGGACTACGATAGATCCCCTATACTTGTGGGTCATCAAGACTCTTTTCTGGCGCCGTTGCCGGGGAGTGTAGCGCCTTTGGTAGGTGGAATTTGGTAAGGAAAAATTTATATAGTGTGCTGAAATTTATTGTCACTTGTTACAATGGAAAGTAATTCTCTGAGGGGCTTGTTCGGGGTATCTTCACCCCGTCTAGTAGAGCAAAGAGTTTCTCCTCAACCTACTGAACCTATTGAAAATGAAATTCCTATTGAATTTCCTTCGGGTATGATGGAAAAACTGCTAGCTAACCCTTTTACAGGAGATGGAACAAAGCATCCTGATGAGCACTTAATATATGTGGATGAAGTTTGTGGATTATTTAAGCTTGCAGGTATACCTGATGATGTTGCTAAGAAGAAGGTCTTCCCTTTATCTTTGAAGGGAGACACATTGATATGGTATAGGCTATGTGATGATATGAGATCATGGAACTATAAAAGATTGAAATTGGAATTTCATCAAAAGTATTACCCTATGCATCTTGTTCATCGTGATCGCAATTATATATATAATTTCTGGCCTCGCGAAGGAGAAAGCATCGCTCAAGCTTGGGGGAGGCTTAAATCAATGTTATATTCATGCCCCAATCATGAGCTCTCGAGAGAAATAATTATGCAAAGTTTTTATGCTCGGCTTTCTCATAATAATCAAACCATGCTCGATACTTCTTGTGCTGGCTCTTTTATGATGAAGACTATTGAATTCAGATGGAATTTATTGGATAGAATTAAACGCAACTCTGAAGATTGGGACCTTGATGAAGGTAAGGAGTCAGGTATGATACCTAAGTTCGATTGTGTTAATGTTTTATGGATACCTATATTTTCCGTAAGTTTAGCACTAAATATGGACTTGACTCTGAGATAGTAGCTTCTTTCTGTGAATCTTTTTCTACGTATGTTGATCTCCCTAAGGAGAAGTGGTTTAAATATCATCCTCCCATAGAAGTAAAAGTAGCTGCACCTATTAAAGTTGAAGAAAAGACTGTCACTTATAATGATCCTATTGTTCCTACTTCTTATGTTGAGAAACCACCTTTCCCTGTTAGAATAAAGGATCATGCTAAAGCTTCAACTGTTGTTCGTAAAAGCAACATTAGAACTTATACACCTCCTGAGCAAGTTAAAGTAGAACCTAATATTGCTGTTGTTAAAGATCTCTTGTCTGATAATATTGATGGGCATGTTATTCAGTTCGATGGTGAAACTGCTAGAATTGCTAAACCTTGTGCTAAAGATACACATAGACCTGTGGTAGACGTGCCTATTATTTCTGTTAAAATAGGAGATCATTGTTATCATGGCTTATGTGATATGGGTGCGAGTGCTAGTGTTATACCGCATACTTTATACGAAGAAATTAATAATGAAATTGCACCTGCTGAGTTAGAAGGTATTGATGTCACAATTAAACTTGCCAATAGAGATACTATTTCACCAATTGGAATTGTTAGAGATGTTGAAGTCTTGTGTGGGAAAACTAAATATCCTGCTGATTTTCTTGTTCTTACTTCTCCGCAAGATAGCTTTTGTCCCATTATATTTGGTAGACCCTTCTTGAACACTGTTAATGCTAGGATAGATTGCAAAAAGAATGTTGTTACTATTGGCTTGGATGATATGGTTCATGAGTTTAATTTCTCTAAATTTAGTAAACAACATCGTGAGGAAGAATTACCTAATAAGGATGAGATTATTGGTCTTGCTTCTATTGCCGTACCTCCTAGTGATCCTTTAGAACACTATTTGCTAGACCATGAAAATGATATGATCATGAATGAAAGAAGGGAAATAGATGAAGTATTCTTTAAACAGGAACCTATTCTGCAACACAATTTGCCTTTTGAAATTTTAGGGGATCCTCCTCCACCCAAGGGTGATCCCGTGTTTGAGCTTAAACCGTTGCCTGATAATCTTAAATATGCTTATCTTGATGAAAAGTAGATATATCCTGTTATTATTAGTGCTAACCTTTCAGAGCATGAAGAAGAAAGATTGTTGAAAACTCTGAAGAAACACCGTGCTACTATTGGATATACTCTTGATGATCTTAAGGGCATTAGTCCCACTCTATGTCAACATAAAATAAATTTGGAAGCAGATGTCAAACCAGTTCGTGATCCTCAACGACGTCTGAATCCTAAAATGAAAGAAGTGGTAAGAAAATAAATACTCAAGCTTCTGGAGGCAGGTATAATTTATCCCGTTGCTGATAGTCAGTGGGTAAGTCATGTCCATTGTGTCCCTAAGAAGGGAGGTATTACTGTTGTTCCTAATGATAAAGATGAATTGATTCCACAAAGAATTATTACAGGTTATAGGATGGTAATTGATTTCCGTAAATTAAACAAGGCTACTAAGAAAGATCATTACCCCTTACCTTTTATTGATCAAATGCTAGAAAGATTATGCAAACATACACACTATTGCTTTCTAGATGGTTATTCTGGTTTCTCTCAAATACCTGTGTCGGCTAGAGATCAATCAAAGACTACTTTTACATGCCTTTTTAGTACTTTTGCTTATAGACGTATGCCTTTTGGTTTATGTAATGCACCTGCTACCTTTCAAAGATGCATGATGGCTATATTCTCTGACTTTTGTGAAAAGATTTGTGAGGTTTTCATGGACGATTTTTCCGTCTATGGTTCCTCTTTTGATGATTGCTTGAGCAATCTTGATCGAGTTTTGCAGAGAAGTGAAGAAACTAATCTTGTCTTGAATTGGGAAAAGTGCCACTTTATGGTTAATGAAGGTATTGTCTTGGGGCATAAAGTTTCTGAAAGAGGTATTGAAGTTGATAAAGCCAAGGTCGATGCTATTGAAAAGATGCCATGTCCCGAGGACATCAAAGGTATAAGAAGTTTCCTTGGTCACGCCGGATTTTACGGAGGTTCATTAAGGACTTCTCAAAAATTTCTCGGCCTCTGACTAATTTATTGCAAAAAGATATACCATTTGTCTTTGATGATGATTGTGTAGAAGCATTTGAAATACTTAAGAAAGCATTAGTCTCTGCACCTATTGTTCAGCCACCTGATTGGAATTTACCCTTTGAAATTATGTGTGATGCTAGTGATTATGCTGTAGGTGATGTTCTAGGGCAAAGAGTTGATAAGAAATTAAATGTTATTCATTATGCTAGTAAGACTCTAGACAATGCTCAAAGAAATTATGCTACTACTAAAAAAGAGCTTTTAGCAGTTGTATTTGCTTGTGATAATTTCAGACCTTATATTGTTGATTCTAAAGTAACTATTCACACTGATCATGCTGCTATTAAATACCTTATGGAAAATAAAGATGCTAAACCTAGACTTATTAGATGGGTTCTCTTGCTACAAGAATTTGATTTGCATATTGTTGATAGAAAGGGAGCTGAGAACCCCTTTGCAGACAACTTGTCTAGGTTAGAGAATGTTCTTGATGACCCACTACCTATTAATGATAGCTTTCCTGATGAACAATTAAATGTTATAAGTACTTCTCGTAGTACTCCATGGTATGCTGATTATGCTAATTATATTGTTGCTAAGTTTATACCACCTAGCTTCACATACCAGCAAAAGAAAAAAAAATTCTATGACTTGAGACATTACTTTTGGGATGACCCACATATTTATAAAGAAGGAGTAGATGGTGTTATTAGACATTGTGTACCTGAGCATGAACAGGAACAGATCCTACGCAAGTGTCAGTCCGAGGCTTATGGAGGACACCATGCTAGAGATAGAACTGCACATAAGGTATTGCAATCTGGTTTTTATTGGCCTACTCTCTTCAAGGATGCCCGTAAGTTTGTCTTGTCTTGTGATGAATGTCAAAGAATTGGTAATATTAGTAGACGTCAAGAAATGCCTATGAATTATTCTCTTGTTATTGAACCGTTTGATGTTTGGGGCTTTGATTATATGGGACCTTTTCCTGCCTCTAATGGATACACACATATTTTAGTTGCTGTTGATTACGTTACTAAGTGGGTAGAAGCTATTCCAACTAGTAGGGCTGATCATAACACTCCTATTAAAATGCTTAAGGAAGTTATTTTCCCGAGGTTTGGAGTCCCGAGATATTTAATTACTGATGGTGGTTCACACTTTATTCATGGTGCTTTCCGTAAAATGCTTGCTAAGTATGATGTTAATCATAGAATTGCATCTCCTTATCACCCGTAGTCTAGTGGTCAAGTAGAATTGAGCAATAGAGAGCTCAAATTAATTTTGCAAAAGACTATTAATAGTTCTAGAAAGAATTGGTCCAAAAAACATGATGATGCATTATGGGCTTATAGAACTGCATACAAAAATCCTATGGGTATGCCTCCGTATAAAATGGTTTATGGAAAAGCATGTCACTTACCTCTCGAACTAGAACATAAGGCATATTGGGCTATTAAAGAGCTCAACTATGATTTTAAACTTGGCGGTGAGAAGAGGTTATTTGAAATTAGCTCACTTGATGAATGGAGAACCCAAGCTTATGAAAATGCCAAGTTGTTTAAAGAAAAAGTTAAAAGATGGCATGACAAAAGGATACAAAAGCGTGAGTTTAATGTAGGTGATTATGTATTGCTATACAACTCTCGTTTAAGATTTTTTGCAGGAAAACTTCTCTCTAAATGGGAAGGCCCCTACGTTATCGAGGAGGTCTATCGTTCTGGTGCCATAAAAATCAACAACTTTGAAGGCACAAATCCAAAGGTGGTAAACGGTCAAGGAATTAAACATTATATCTCAGGTAATCCCATAAATGTTGAAACCAATATTATTGAAACAGTAACCCCGGAGGAATACATAAGGGACACCTTCCAAACCATTTCAGACTCCGAAAAGGAATAGGTATGTGGTACGGTAAGTAAACCGACTCCAAAACAATTTTTAAGGCAATATCTCTCCGTTTTGGAATATTTAGAAAAATAGAAAAATAAGTAGCAGTCCGGGAAGGACACGAGGGCCCCACGAGGGTGGTGGGCGCGCCCTACCCCTCTGGGCGCGCCCCCCTACCTCGTGAGCACCTCGTGTGCCTTCCGGACTCCGTTTTCTTGCACGATACGTATTTTGGTCGGTAAAAATTCATTATATAACCTCCCGAAGGTTTTGACTCCCGTATCACGCAAATATCCTCAGTTTTTGTTTCGAGCTGTCCCGTTGCAGATTAAATCAACATGTCTTCCCAGGATTCAGAAGGAGAAAGCTATGTGGATGATTACTTAGCAAATCCCAAGGTCTATGGAGATGTGGAACACGATGGATGGACCACAGAGGAAGAAGAGGACTATGAACCCAAGGGGAAGGAGGAGACGAGCTCAGATGAAGATGAAGCACCATTACCTCAACCTGGGGACATGCACGTGGAGTTCAAAAAGTGAAGTCTCCCTGATAGGGTAAAGAAACCCAAGTTCGAGTTTATCCCTTTTCGTCTCTTGCAGGAAAATAAGCAGGACCTATGCAAAAAGATATTAACCCTGGAGTGGGAGATTGATGATCTGAGGGATCAAAATGCCGTCCTCAAGCGCAAATTATGGGAGAAGCCTAAGCCATCAACTAAGCCAACATCACCACCACCTTCTTCACCAACAAAGAAGGAGATATAATCACATGGGTATGGGCACTCCCCTTGGCAACTGCCAAGCTTGGGGGAGGTGCCCCAGTATCGTATCACAATCACAACTCCTATCTTTACCATTTTTTCTTAGTTCGATCCTATTAGTAGTATCTTGATCTAGTAGAATAAAGTTTATGGCATGATCTAGTTTTGAGTTTTGCTTTTTGATCTCTCTATTTAATCGAGTCCGTGAGTTATATATAATAAAGATTAGTGTTGAGTCAAGGGCTTGATTATTTTCCCATGATCTTGGGTGAATAAAAGAAAAGAGAAAAAGAAACAAAAATTTCATATTGATCTTATTGAGAGTAATGACTTCACATAGAAAGAGTATGATGATTAAAAGTTGTTGGGAGTTGGCAGACATAGCTTTGGTCATTGTTGCAATTAATAGGAAGTAATAAGGAAAGAGAGGTTTTCACATATAGATATATTATCGTTGACA
Organism: Triticum urartu; assembly: GCF_003073215.2. NCBI lineage: Eukaryota > Viridiplantae > Streptophyta > Magnoliopsida > Poales > Poaceae > Triticum > Triticum urartu. The sequence goes on along the minus strand of NC_053028.1, from coordinate 264,309,734 downwards.
TCTTTTATGATTGGGAGCACTCATTAAAATATGACATGCTAAAGAGTTGATGTTGGACAAGGAAGACAACGTAATGAGTTATGTCTTTCTTATATCTGAGATAAAGTATGTTGTCATGGATCCTCTAACTTGTTGAGCTTGCCTTTCCCCCTCATGCTAGCCAAATTCTTAGCACCAAGTAGAAATACTACTTGTGCTTCCAAATACCCTTAAACCAGTTTTGCCATGAGAGTCCACCATATCTACCTATGGATTGAGTAAGATCCTTCAAGTAAGTTGTCATCGGTGCAAAGCAATAAAAATTGCTCTAAATATGTATGATTGATTGGTGTGGGAGAAATAAGCTTTATACGATCTTGTGATGTGGAAGTAATAAAAGTGACGGACTGCATAATAAAGGTTCATATCACAAGGGGCATTATAAAGTGACGTTCTTTTGCATTGAGATTTTATGCATCCAACCATAAAAGCGCATGGCAACCTCTGCTTCCCTCTGCGAAGGGCCTATCCTTTATTATTATCTTCTACCTTATGCAAGAGTCACGGTGATCTTCACCTTTCCCTTTTCATTTTATCCTTTGGCAAGCTCAGCATGTTGGAAAGAACATGATATATATATATCTAATTGGATGTAGGGGAGCATGAATTATTATTGTTGACATTACCCTTGAGGTAAAAGGTTGTGGGGCAAAACTATAAGCCCCTATCTTTCTCTGTGTCCGATTAAAACTTCATAACCACAAGTATTGTGTGAGTGTTAGCAATTATGAAGGACTAAATGATAGTTGAGTATGTGGACTTGCTTTTTAGCTCTGACATAGACTCTTTCCGATGTTATGATAAATTGCAATTGCTTCAATGACTGAGATTATAGTTTGTCGGAGCCCAATAAGGTTTATGATTTATACTTTTTCATTGTGAATAGATCATCACTTGAACATAAGTAATCATATGACAAAATCTATATATGTTGTTGTTATGAGAATAATCATGATGCCTTCATGTCCGTATTTTATTTTTATCGACGCCTCTACCTCTAAACATGAGGACATATTTATTGTTATCGGCTTTTCGCTTGAGGACAAGCGAGGTCTAAGCTTGGGGGAGTTGATACATCCATTTTGCATCATGCTTTTATATCGATATTTATTGCATTATGGACTGTTATTTCACTTTATGTCACAATACTTATGGCTATTCTCTCTTATTTTACAAGGTTTACATAAGGAGGGAGAATGCCGGCAGCTGGAATTCTGGGCTGGAAAAGGAGCAAATATTAGAGACCTATTCTGCGCAACTCCAAAAGTCCTGAAACTCCAAGGAACATCTTAAAATAAATAAAGAAAAATCCTGGCCAAAGATGAAGGCCAGGGGGCCCACACCCTGCTCACGAGGGTGGGGGCACGCCCCCTACCTCGTGGGCCCCCTGGTGGCTCTCAGACGTCCATCTTCTGCTATATGAAGTCTTTCGATGAGAAAAAAATCAGAGGGAACTTTTCGGGACGAGACTCCGCCGCCACGAGGCGGAACCTTGGCGGAACCAATCTAGAGCTCCGGCAGAGCTGTTCTGTCGGGGATACTTCCCTCCGGGAGGGGGAAATCATCACCATCATCATCACCAACGCTCCTCTCATCGGGAGAGGGCAATCTCCATCAACATCTTCACTAGCACCATCTCATCTCCAAACCCTAGTTCATCTCTTGTATCCAATTCTTGTCTCAAAGTCCAGGATTGGTGCTAGTAGGTTGCTAGTAGTGTTGATTACTCCTTGTAGTTGATGCTAGTTGGTTTATTTGGTGGAAGATCATATGTTCAGATCCTATATGCATATTATTACCCCTCTGATTATGAACATGAATATGCTTTGTGAGTAATTACGTTTGTTCCGGAGGACAAGGGAGAAGTCTTGTTATTAGTAGTCATGTGAATTTGGTATTCGTTTGATATTTTGATAAGATGTATGTTGTCTAGCCTCTAGTGGTGTTATGTGAACGACGACTACATAACACTTCACCATTATTTGGGCCTATAGGAAGGCATTGGGAAGTAATAAGTAGATGATGGGTTTCTAGAGTGACAGAAGCTTAAACCCTAGTTTATGCGTTGCTTCGTAAGGGGCTGATTTGGATCCACATGTTTCATGCTATGGTTAGGTTTACCTTAATACTTTTGTTGTAGTTGCGGATGCTTGCAATAGAGGTTAATCATAAGTGGGATGCTTGTTCAAGTAAGAACAGCACCCAAGCACCGGTCCACCCACATATCAAATTATCAAAGTATCGAACGCGAGTCATATGAACGTGATGAAAACTAGCTTGACGATATTCCCATGTGTCCTCGGGAGCGCTTTTCCTATTATAAGAGTTTGTTCCGGCTTGTCCTTTGCTATAAAAAGGATTGGGCCACCGCCACACTTTATTTACTTTTGTTACTTGTTGCTCGTTCCAATTTATCTTGTCACAAAACTATCTGTTACCACTTATTTTAGTACTTGCAGAGAATACCTTGCTGAAAACCGCTTATCATTTCCTTCTGCTCCTCGTTGGGTTCGACACTCTTACTTATCGAAAGGACTACGATAGATCCCCTATACTTGTGGGTCATCAATGTCCCACATGTCGGCGAAAGGGACTAGAAGACTTATGAAAGCGAGCGCTCCACACTTACGACGGAGGAGTAGACGACACGACGGCCCAGTGAACTGTCACTTGTACTACTATAGTACTATAGTTTTGCTGTTTCGCATGATCCATCGATACAAACCCGATTAAACAGGAAAGGGCGGGATTTTTCCCGCGCGGTAGATGATACTGGCCATACATTTCAAAGGCAATTTTAATGTATGCAAACTGAATAATTATAAGTAACAATGTGATATCTAGTAAACTAAAAACACATATGATTTATTGTGTTAGAGTGTAGTAGTAGTGCTGTATTGCATAGTTGTTAGATGTAACATGCGAGAACGTGTAGAGATGTAGTTTTGGAGGGCCTACAGAGAGAAAAGCGTAATACGGTCACCGAACTTCAGAATAAGCTGTTTACAGTCACTATATACGTTTTGCGGTGATTATACGGTCACTTGCTCACAGCTCAGCATCGGATTGCACTCTGTTGACCGGCTAAATAGTCTGTGTGGCGCCATGTTGACTAGTTAAATTGACGATGTTCATTGTGGGTCCCACCTGTCAGTTCGCATAGGCAAAAGGTCAGATAAACACAAATTTACGCAGGCGTGACAAGGCTCCAACTCATGCGCGGGAATCACCAGGTTGTGTGTGTGTCTGTCAGGGCCTGATGTGTGCGCATGTACGTGTAGGTTGAGCACTTGAGCGTGAGAGTGTGTGTTGGTCGTGTGGTGTACTGGTGTGTGCATGCATGCATGCGTGTGTGCGTGTGAGTGTTGCGTGCGTGCGTGGCTGCGTGTGTACATGTGAGTGTTGCGTGCGTGAGTGGGTGCATGTGTTTGTGTGAGTGTTGCGTGGATGCAGTTCGTGTGCATGCATGCGTGTGTGTATAATCACCACACCAGCTCATGTGTGTTAAAACAGACGGCTCTGCATACCAATACAAGGCCACCTTGTCCGCTGTGCCCGCGGTCATGACTTCGAACCACCGTCCAAATATTTTTTTGTCGTTTGTTTTCATTCTTACTAGCAAGATGCCTCTGCGTTGCATATAACATCAAGATGCATTTGTATGACTTGTTTATCTTGTTAGAGAAAAGGATGAACGAGGGAAGGCCTTATTTGCAAATTTGGAGACGTGTGTGGGTACCTTTTTGCAAAATTGCCATAGTTTCTTTCCTATCCGTCAGATATAAATCGGACGGCCTATATTGCAGGATGGCAGGCACACCATCATCACCAACTCTGTTTTTTATAAGAGTGGATTTTATGTATTTTATAAGAGTGTAGATGTAGAGTAGATACAAGTCGACAGGTGGGCACGATGGTAGTGAGATAATGTGATGCAACACTAGAGGTGCCACGTGGAGCGTTTAACTGGTCAACTAGTCATGTCATGAGCAAATACAGAGTTGTACGGTGAGCCCGTGACTGCATAATAACCACTAAACGTAAATGGTGACCGTAATGAGTGGATTTTGAAGTCCAATGTACGTATCGTGCTTTCGCTTCAAATACAATGATCGTCATTGCATATATCGCGAGAGAAAGATGAAACATGCGTGAATTTTCTGGGGGCTTACTTCTAGAGCACCTAGATATAGTTTTGTGTGCATACGTGAAAGGGGCGTATAGGGGGGTATGCGATGGAGAGAGAGATGCTCTTCGTTTCTCTTTATTATGACTAACTTTGTATATAGTATAAAAATATACAAATTCACAGTGCGGAATAAATATCATTGTGGGCACCATGCAATGCAAATTAGCGTTCGTACTCCTCTAAAATAATTTTTTGGCCACACTTTATTCAAAAGGAATGTTGTATGCGAAATAAACGTGAAGAGAGGGCTTTTTAGATCAATGGGGTACGTGATGTAACATGTGTGAATGTGTAGTTGATGCATTTGGCGGGGCCTAGAGAGGTATGTGTGTGTATTACGTATTCAAGAGAGGCATGGATAGAGGGGCCGACCGGGGGGGCATGGGAGAGATACCAAAAGAAATGAGAGTGGTCTAGAGAGAGAGAGACGAATATGACGTCACGACAAGAGATTCCATTCCCTTGAGTGTGTATATGCAAGGGGGAGGGAATAGAGGCACCAGGAGAATTTTTCTGTGTGTGTGGTGTTTGTGTTGGTATGTGTGGGTGTGAGAAGATAATGAGACGTGGGGGCAGAGGGTGTGTCACCGCGTGAGGTCCGGTGGGTCGAGGTGAGGCCCTTCGTTCTGTTCCGTGCTGCGCCACATTGGTCGGCCCGTGATGCATTTAGGAAGACCCATGGATGACTAGTCGTACAAGACAAAGATAGCAGAATTGTGAAGGACTTTGTGTCCACTGGCAAAGCCGGCTAGGATTTGTAACCCTAGTTTCTCGGACTAAGGTAACCCCTTTATCTCTGATATTACTATTCATCCAACCTAACTTTAAGGGGCATCCTACAGAATGCTCTGCTAGAATCATACTCGTCGATTAGGAAGAGAGGTGTGAGAAAATGCGTGAGAGACAGGTGTAAAGATAATGTGCGTACATGCGACACGTAGGCAGGTCCATGTATATAGAAAGGGTCGATGAGGATTGTGTGTGTGTATGTTTGCGAGAGGAAGAGTGCTTGTGATAAAGGTTAGTGAAAACAGTTGTAAATGGTTACGAGAGGGAGGGAGGGTTATATCTAGAGCATGTGTGCGAGAAAGACACCTCGAGAGAGAGTGTGTGAGCATGTGTGAGAGACCACCGATGGAGAGTGAAACTACACGTAAAAGACCGCTCTACACATTGATTAAAGATATAAATTGTATCCAAATATTAGGATGGGATCATGATATTTGCAATTCGCGTAAGGAGCGGTCATTGATCCATCAGACATCTAGATTCTATCGAGTTTGAGCATGTCTATGTTATTATTCGACACAACTGATCCACATAGTTAGTATTTTGAACTCCAGACAATGCATCGCTTTAGCAATCGAATATAAACGTGAGTATAGTTCATGTTGTGTGTGTAAAGCACATTATACATACGAAAGTTACACAATGGACATTATAAATAGCTACTACCTATGAACTAGCATACATTTGCATTCAACTTAAGGTGGTTTAAAAAAATCGAATTCAACATGAAGTCCATTCAATTATTTGAATTTGATATCATGGCATTTGTAAACCATACCTAAATTATGGGGGCACCAATCTTTGCTCTGATTTTGTACATAATAGCATATGTAGTCGTGTACAAAATAGATTCAAATTTAGCTCCTCCATTCCAAAATAATCGTAGTTATAGGATTTCCAAGTGTCAAAATTTCAAAAAGAAGCGGATAATTTAATGAGGTTTTCAAACATACAAGGTCAAATATAACGTTGTATATTTAGGTCAATCCTCATAGTTCAAGAGTACTCTAAACGTGAATGCTTGTGTTTCAAAATTTCGAACAAAGCGCCAAAAGAGCCTCTACTCGCCTGAAACCGCGTGAGACCAATGTTTGGTAGTACAAGGAAATTATTTTTCTAATAACTCCGACCCGTGAAACCTACCGGCCCGACATCCAAAGGTCTAAACCGGGGTAGGTTTGTAGCTTCATCTAGACGCCACGCAACCGCATCCGAAAAACATTCATACACAATGGCCGCCTAAGCACACATGCGTGCGGCCGAAATCGCTCCCGCCCACTATTTGGCACACCTGGGATTACCATACTACCCCCGACCCGCAGTAGGTCCGAAATTTAAGAGGGGGGAAAAGTTTGTACTTTCCCCAAATTTCAAACAAGCGCGTCCCATTTCTGTTCAAAAAAGCCAAAAACAAGCGCGTCCCAGACCGAAACATGGTTCCCCCCCACCCGTCCGATTCCCCATTCGTACTCCGTGGGCGCCAAAACTACCTCTCCACCAGCCGCGAAACCCCGGCGTCCTCTGTCCGCCACCCCATCCCACCCATCAACCGCCGCCCTCTTCCATCATGCCGGAGCCGATACCCCGACGTCATCGTCCACCGCAACCTCAACCGCAACGCCCTCCACGGCTAGTAGTTGAAGCCGAGGCCGAGCCGTCCGTACCCGAGCCAGTTCAACCACGCCGTCTTGCGCCTCACCACTGCCGCTCCAACTTCGCCACCCTCCACCGCACCGGAGCTGTTCCTGCTACGCCGTCCTTCGCCGCCTCGGATCTGCTTCCCCTCCGCCGACATACGGCCATGGCAACACAGTCAACAATTTGGCCATGGGTTCGTCCAAGCCTGCACCCTCCAAAACATCGGTTTCCCCGGTAAAAAGGAGAAAATTGGCGCGACTTGTGGAGGTGACCACACCGGCAACCGAAAAAGGTACTCCTCTTCCCTTATTCGTGCAAATCTTACATCTCTGTTTGCACGGTATTCATCCCACAGAAGACACCGCTTCTTCTTGATACTAGATGTTCCTAGTAACTCACGATGCACAAGGTTTCTCCTCATATACTATTTCACCTTAGCTAGAGGTCCGTCACACCCCTGAATTTCAATTTCTGGCTACTTGATTCCCAATTAACGGAAGCATTCCCCGGCGTAACAGGTGCTAGTACGCCTATTACACCGGGAAGCAGCGCCTTGGTGTTTATCTTAGGGGCGTGTGCGGCCTAGAGCTACTGGCGCCCGATCTGGAGGTCGGCCGGGATTAAAGGGATGGCCTGGGGGCGCTGCCAAGCACGGCGGTGGTGTGAGGTCGATGGGAGGGCGGGGCGGCGGAGGCAGGGGTCTGGGCCGGTGGTCGCTGGCGGTTCGAGAAAGATCGTCAACAGTGACTGGCGGGAGGTAGACAAAGGCCATCTGCCCGTTCCTTATAGATTGGACGGTTCATTAAAAAATCGACTGACTTATTTATTTTCAGTCGACTGTTATCTTAGATATGACCACATGTGGTGGTGTTCTGGAGGAGTACCTGCGTTTCCTGTGCTCATATATTACAAAATCATACAGAGTAGAATCTAATTTTGTTCGCCATGCAATGTTGTAGAGCTATCATATGCCTCATGTCATTTATTTTTCAGCCACCTGCTATCTGCTACTTTTACAGTGCACTAGTTCTGCACACACTTCACCCTTACTCTCAATGTTGTGTTTTTATGCAAGGGTATTTCAGACTCTGCTGCCATGAGAGAAGCCAAAAAGAAAAGAGAGAAGTCGCTCCAGTTTGGTGTGCGGCTAGGCAAGACACATTTCAACGCTTTAAAGGGTGTAGTGTCACCAGATGGAGACGGGGAACGTAGCTCTGGAGTTGATGACCTCGCTCGCAATGAACCACCATCCCAGGTGCTTGCTTTAACTTCGCGGTGTCATATGTGGTTGCATGTTCCATATGGTGTCTAGCTTGTATTCGAAAGGCCGAAGTTGGTAAGATAAGGAAAGATATATTTTTTACATGAACCACCATCCCGTGAGCACCAGAAGACAAATAGCTAGTCAGGGCACTGGCCAAGCCAATGGCAAGCCCAGCAAAGATAGGCATCACCTGGAAGCCAACTAAAAAGCTGCGATGGTGGCGAAGCAGCTCGCCTCCCACCAGGCTCTCAGGTCCTAGATGATCATGCTCACCACTCCAGCCGGATGTCTAGCTTGTATTGCTTCCAATTTGGTTAAATTGCATCTGCTTAGCTTACACATTATACCTTTGAATATGACATGCTTTTCTGTTTTTGGTACATACTAGTACATCTGTGTATTAACCATGTTCTTACATCAAACTAATGTTCTTGTGTATCCCTCATCAATCACTTATGACGAGGCAGGCAGGCAAGGGGACTACTCATTTAAAGAATGCAGCGTCAGCCTCCCGACATGATTCTCAAGAAACAGAAATGCTAGATGAAGATAGTGAACGTAGCTCTGTCCCCTACACTAGCATCGCAGGTGCTTGCTCTAACTTGGCAGCGTGATATGTGGTTGCATGTTGCATATGGTGTTTAGATTGTAATTCTTCCAATCTGGTTAAAATGCATGTGCTAGTCTGCTTAGCTTATACATTATACATGTTAATGTGACATGCCTTCCTGTATTTGGTACATAGTACATCTGTCTATTAAGCATGTCCTTACATAAAAATATTGTTTTTTTGTATCCCGCATCAATCAACATGACGATACACCTTTAGTATATGCAGTGCGATATTAGTTGCATCTTTTATATGATTTATAGCATGCACTGCTTCTAATTTGTTGAAATTCCATTTATGATGGGACGCTTTTAACTTGGCAGAGTCATATTGGTTGCATATTTCATGTGGTGTGTAGCTTGCATTGCTTCTTATATGCTGGAATGGTTTCTGCTTAGTTTACACAAACAGTTGTGAACATGCCATGTCGTCCTGTTTTTCGTACATATTCCATCCTGGTATCATGTGTTTGCCTTACATCAAAGTAGTGATTGTCAGTATCATGCATGAATGAGTTCTGAAGAGAGAATTTTATTGTTTTTTCTTGTCAATTTTACTTGACAATTCAAAATCAATAAATCGGAAGGAAGTTAGCAAGGCAGCGGATAAAGGTGCTCCTTCCGAACAGAGGGCCTCTACAGTTTCTACTCCTCCACACCCCCAAGATGATTTCCAAGACAACACATGCATAGACACTCAACAAAGCTGTGTTTATGATGAGCACGTCTCCCCTAGTGCAGCATCACCGGTAGTCCCTCTAACTTGGCACTGTTATATGTGGTTGCATGTTATGTGTGATGTCTAGCTTGTATTGCTTCTAATTTTGTTGAATTCCATTTGCTTACTTTACACATTATACTTGAATAAGACACGTGTTCCTGTTTCTAGAGCATACAATATCTGTCTATCACACCATGTTCTTACATCAAATTACTACTATTGTGTAACCTGCAACAATCACTTATCATAAGACACGTTTGACTTCGGAGTGTGATATAGGTTACATCTCACATTCTTTTCTAGCTTGTATTACTAATTTGTTGAAATGGCACTTATGACGAGACAATTTTAACTTGGTAGAGTGATATTCGTTGCATCTTTCATATGGTGTCTAGCTTTCATTGCTTCTAATTTGTTGAAATGCCTTCTCCTTAGTTTACACATCATAAGCTGTGAATATGCAATGCTGTGAATATGCAATGGCACTAATGACGAGAGACCTCTAACATGGTAGTGTGATGTTGTTTGCATCTTGCATATGATTTATTTCTTGTACTGCTTCACATTTGTTTAAACGCCATTTATGATGAGACACTGTTAACTTGGCAGAGCGATATTTGTAGCATCTTTCATATGGTGTCTACCTTCCATTGCATTGCTTATAATTTGGTGAAATGTCTTCTTCTTAGTTTACACATCATAGTTCTGGTTATCTCTTCCGTCCTGTTTTTCATACATATTACATCCTCCTATCATGTGGTTGTCTAACATCAAAGTTCAGTTCGTCTGCATCATGCATCAATTTGTTCTGAAGAACTAAATTGTTATTCGTTTTTCTTGTCGGCTTGACTTAACATGGCACAGAGAAAGAGGAAGAAACACAGAATGGCAGGGAATGAGCAGCAGATGAATCCTGCAGATTCTGCTGGTACTGATGGTGCAATAGAAGGTCAAAGTCTAGCGGAAAATTCTACAAACACGGCATCCCATGCTACACGAGTTGCAAAAAAAAGACAAACAGAAAGAAATAGCTGCCACCAAACAAGCAGAGACAGCCCTAGTTCTTACAACACCTACCATAGTACTACCAGCTGCACGACGTACTCGTGCGTCAACTGAGCTAGCAGCACATTCCCAAGCTCCCTTGCCACCTGACACTACTTCCCAAGCACTCTTGACACAAGACGAGTTGGCAATATCAGATGAACCTTGTGAGCTTCAACAGCAAGAAGGTAGTTGCTGGAGTCAAGTTACAGTTGCATGCTTCTTTATATGTAGTCTCACAGTTTGATGTACACTAACACTTCCTAGGTTTGTTGTTGGACTAGCACCTAGGCGCAAGAGGAAACAAACATCAGGGATAATGCTCGATAGGTTAACTAAATCTAGAGGAGGAAGAATGGAGATCCGTTTTGAGGCAGGTTTAAAAAGGCCACGTGATGCTACAGAGTCAGCCAAGTTAGTATCAGAGGCAGCAGTTGTTGTTAGGTGTCATGTACGTATCCTCCCAACATGGATTCAGTACAGGAATGAAAAATACGAAACCCAGTTCAACATCTTCCTCGACCATTTATCTGTAAGTATGGTTATGTATGGAAACTAGTAATATCGTCTTGCTCTGTCCAATACTTTCTAGGTTGCTGATAATGAGACTCCCATAATTTTCAACAGATGAGGTTCAAGTTGGATAGCCAAGATGATGCAACCAGACAAGCTTGCACCCATGTTTTCAAGTCTGCTCTGCGACAGTATCGGTATAACTTGAGGAAAACTCACTTTGAAGGCAAGGCTAATAGTGAACTTGCCCAAACATCTCCAGTGGAAAATATATCTGATGAAGACTGGAGAGGCCTCGTTAAACACTGGTCCGATCTGAAGTATCAGGTACATTATATATACGTCATCAAATCACATGTTGAAGTCCTATTTACGCATGTGCCACACAAATCTATCTTCTTGTAGGTGAACTGTTCAAAGAACAAGGCCAACCGTACGAAAGTGAAATTCCAACAGACAGCATGATCTCGTAGCTATATTGCACACTGTGAGGCTCTTGTAATTAGCTGCTGTTTCACTCTTTTCGCTGTACCATATTATCAGATCTATATTGACTTGTTCCAAATGCAGAGGAAAGCCCGCAAGGACCAAAAAGTACCTGAACCAAATGTTGTGGAAATCTTCAAGGACTGTCACACCAGCAAGAAGAAGGGCATGACTACACCAGTCAAAGCCGCTATTGTAAGTCCTTAATCCTCATGCCTTTTAACTACTACTTACTCTGACTTGTGCCTTGAACTGCATGGTTTGCAACCAATGTCTATTACTCTTTTCAATTTTATACACAATTGTCTTAGCGTATCATTGCACCTTACAAGGTTTAAAAGAGATGAGTGATGTTCCTTTGATCTTGACCCGTAATCTAGTTCCGTGCTGGACTTGCCCACACAATGTTACAATTGCATGTTTGTCTGTTCTCAGTTGTTTTGTGATATGAATGACGTCATACTATGCTTACCGTATTATAAACTTCGTCTCTTTATCCTTAGCCCTCAATACAATGTGAAGAAATAGACAATACATTAGCGATGGTACATGGTCATATGTTTGGAACCTGGTTTTATTATGTACTTTGCAATAAAATACAACTAATATTTTACATGGGTTCACCAGAATAAGTTCTGTATATAGACCAAAGCTATTTTCTTTGGTTTTGCTGCCTCCTTAATATCTTCTGTTCTGGTACTACTAATGTAAAACCTCAACTTTTCAGCGAGCTATGGAAAAAATGGTGGAACCGCCACCTTCTGAAGGTGGCGAGGCAACTATAACCGCAATGTCAGCTCTTGCTGCAGTGGGTCAGTACCTATCCACTAACAGTGCCAAAAGCTCGTTCCTGCGTAATACTGGGTTGGTTGTTAAGGCAATATTGTCCAAACTGCCTCATGATCAAGATATGCAAGCTCAAAGCAATGTTGTATCTGTGCTCCAGACACAAGTCCATTCCCTAACAGAGACCCTTTGTGAAACAAGGAGAAACATTGCTCAATGTCGTCAAGATATGCATGGTTTTGAAACCATACTATCAGACATTTTCTATGTTGTTCAGGAACCTAGGGGAAATGAAGGCGAGGGTTATGGTGCTCCATCGGACAATACAACATGAAAACGTAACAGTCAGGTCAAATGAACTGAGCTTCTGAACTTCTGGTGGTGCATTTATCTGCTAGGCTGTTAAGTTTTATGCCAACCTTCCTTTTTTATATAGTTGTAATTTGTTTTGGTGCGATACAAAATTTATTCTTAACGTGCAGCCACCGCCTGAAGAAAACAGCAAGCCATTTTTGTATCGTGTAGGGTGTTCCCTATATTTGCACTGGTGGCAATCTTTGATGCCGAGTGGATGTAATATGTGCAATCGCCTTAATAGCCTAGCGTTAGTTTCGGCCTTATTTATTTCCTAGTCTTCTTTTTCCCTGGTTTGCTAGTGGCCGCAACTACCATGGGCCATATACGGGCCATAGGATCCATGGGTCTCCTACGGGCCGTCGATAAATGGGCTTGTAATCGGTGGGCCTCGGGCCGTCAGATAAATGGGTCTACATGGGCCATAATCGGGCGTAATTGGTATTGGCCCAGCACGGTAACACGTCGTTAACAGGCCGTAGGACAGCAAAGGCTTAATTCTGTCACAAGCATAACGGGTCGTTAATGGGCAAGAATATAGGACGGGCTGGAAACGACGCAACGGGTTAACAGGCCAGAAATGGGCCGACTCTTGCCATTGGCCGAATTTGGCCCATTAGGGTAACAGGCCAGTAACGGGCCAACTCTTGCCATGGGACAAATTTGGCCCATTAGTGGAACAGGCCAGTAACGGGCCGACTCTTGCCATGGGCCGAATTTGGCCCATTAGGGGAACATGCCAGTAATGGGCTGGAAGTAATCGAGGGTCAAAAAGGAGCCCAAGAACGTATGGGCCGTCAATAGGCCGAAAGCTAACACGGGCTGGAAACGGCCCATGTAAATCACGGGCCGTTAACGGGTATAAAGAAAATTATTGTTCATTATGGGCTAGAGTCACCGTGGGCCTTTACCTGGGCCGGCCTATTATGGCACACGAAAATCTTGTGGGCCTTTACCTGGGCCGGCCCATTATGGCTCGTGAAATCTTGTGGGCCTTTAGCTGGGCCAGCCCATTATGGTCCGCAAAATCTCGTGGGCCTTTAGCTGGGCCGGCCCATTATGGTCCGCAAAATCTTGTGGGCCTTTAGTTGGGCCGGCCCATTTAAACTTGTTGGGCCGTGCCACGTGTCGACGTATCATAGGCGTCTTCTGTCCAGTGAGTGGATGACATCTGTCCCGACGATGAGCCGACACGTGTTCCTCTAGCCAATGATGATTTTACACATGGAAAATCCCTGTTGGTCGGGGCTGTTAACGGGTCATCAGATCCAAAACCCGACCCGATAGCTTAACGGTGTTCCGTTACGGTGGATGCCATGTGTCGGTCACCCTTGACGAAAGCACTTCTGTGACGCGCAATTTATCGTCATGGAAGTGGACACTTCCGTGATGATAATTTTGGTAATGTCATGGAACACTTCTACGATAGCACAGGTATGACTATCTTGATTCTGTCATAAATTTGTCATGGATGTACATGCATGACAAAAAAAGCGACCTACTGTGACAAACACGTATCATCACGGAAGTGTATTTTTTTGTAGTGACTGTCGTTATAATCAATGCAAATTCGTGAGGGGCTAAAAATTCACCGGACCGGGTGTGGTGTCATCGTACAACCCCTAGAGGGTGTGGTAAAACATCGAGAGCAGTATGCATTGGTCCTCACATAGGCTATGTGCAAACGGGACCATATCACATGTTAGATCAAGCCATCGAGAGAGAATGCATCCGGCCTATGAAAGGAGTGCGGGGCCCGTTCCTTCATTTGCCTCAAATCTCGATGCCACGTGATGTTAGACCTAGTAACCAAGGCATGTCTCGTGCATCGCAGTCAACTGGACCCACAACATGCATGCACACATGTCCACGTATGAGTCTAAACAGCGGGGATGCATGGTTTGGGGACTGGTGTAAGTGGTGTGAGTCCAGTTTGGATCTAGCTACCAAGAGGTAACACATGAGTCTAAACGTCTACCAAGAGGACGCATGTCCATGTATGAGTCTAAACGTCTACGTGATGCTCCACACGTGGGTCTAGACGGCGGGTCTGCATGTGCTTTGGATATAGCTACCAAGAGGTAACGCATCCGGTTTGTGTCTAGGCGGTGCTTCACGGGGCCTGGCGTGGTCTCGTCGTATGACCCATGAAGGGTGTGGTCAAACACCGAGAGCGGCACGCATAAGCCCTAACGAGGGCTATGTGGAAGGCATGCCATATCGCATGCTGGATGTAGCCAATGGAGGGAACGAGTTCAGCATGCAGACGGAGTGTGGGGCCTGTTCCTTCATTTTCCTCAAAATTCGTTGCCGCTTCATGTGGGCCCTATCCAAAAAGGCCCGTCCAGTGCATCACACACAGCTGGATTCACACCATGCATGCACACTTGCCACGTAGACACCCACTGTAAACCTTTAGCCAAGTTGACCAACACCATCCATCCACCCTTGACCCCACCTCGGTTCGTTGGATCTCCGACGAGTCCCTTCCCTCGGTATGCCAAGCATGTTAAAACAACACACGGCTACACGTCTTGCACACCAAGATTGGCGCATCATGCACTAGTGCCAACAAACATGTCCAGTTGAGCATCTTTGCCCATTATCTGGATCGAGGCGGCTAGCAGTGCATGTTGTCAGCCCGGTTGCCTAGCGGTGCATGCTATGGGTAGACATGAATTGCATCACATCGGATCAAGATTCCCCTCTCTTGTACCGGACACCGGAGCAGCACACATGCATGGTAGAAGAATCTGCATGGTTGATGTGGGAGCTTGGATGAGACACCATGGGATAGGTGCATGCTGAAATTCAAGATTTAGGAATTGATAACAAAATGAAAACGACAATTCAATTGTTTGTGCAGGTGTACAACATGTATTACGGAAAATGTGGAATATGACACGTTCACATGCATTTTGGCAACAAGTGCACTTTTGGAGGGGAAAACAGGTAGCCCCCGTGCATCCCACGATTTTTATTCCATGTATTTCGCCACAAATATTGGAGGAAAAAAGAAAAAATGTATTTTCCCCTCAAAAACCACTTGGGAAGAAAATCTGAAGTAACCATATTTAGCTACTCCGTGGAGGTTGTCCCCCGTGGGGAGATTCGATCTACCTCTCCTTGATTTTAGGGTGAGTTAAACATGAACGTGATGGTGAGAGGCTGAAGAAGGAGTTTTATGCGTTTATAACAACCTTTGTTTTAGAACTATATAATAATAAATGAAAGAGAATATGTGAAAAAAAAAGAAAAAGGATATGCGTACATGATGGGCCAGCCCAACCATCTACAAGGACGCGTGGTCCAGCACGCGGGTGAGGTTCGCCTGGGACAGCCCAACAAAATTTGGCCCAACGCTGAGACGCACCGGGCGCAACTGACGGGTGGTGGGAGTTTAGTCCCACCTCGCCAAGCGAGACGCGCACGCACCTACTTATATACATGGCTGAGACACCAATTGCATGAGCCTCTCTCATTGAAACACGAAGTTCCCTATCCACTTCTGTGTATGCCCTGTGGGGCCTACTAGCAGGAGAAATCAACGCCCCACGGGCCTGCATCCTGGCCCATATAGTTGTTGGGTTTCTAGTCGTATGCAGGCCGTGGGGTTTGATATCTCCTGTTAGTTGGTGGGCTTTTTCTTTTCCAAATCACCCAATTTTTTTTGCACAGTCACATCCATGTAATAAACATGATTATCAAAGAAAATTCAGCAATAATGAAGTTTACACTATCCCCTTACGGTAAAGTCAGAGGTATGTACCTGAGTTTCACCGAGCCACTATAAATTATATAAAATTCTAAAAAATGGAAAACTTTCAAATTCCGTCTATGTTTATGAAAAGATCATGTGTACAAAATTTCGGGTGATTTGGATGTGGTCAAAAAAACCACCTTGTTAGAAAAACTCGCTTAAGTGAGACCAAACGGTCCGTTTGTAATGAAGTGATTTTTTTGACCATCTCCAAAATAACCCCAAATTTGTTGTACACGATACCATAAATGTAACAAACAGGATATCCAAAAATAAAACTCAAATTTTTTAGGTTTACACTGTCCCCTTATGAAAAATTTCGTGGTAAGGCAAGTGAGGTAGCTCATGACCATAGCCATGGCATCCATTGTTCAAATGGCCTCAAACCATTCCCCTTTACCCAAGTTGACCCACACCATCCATCCACCCTTTACCCCACCTCGGTTCATTAGTTCTCCAACCAGTCCCTCCCTCCGTAAGCCAAGCATGTCAAAGCGACACACGGCTACCCGTCTTGCACACCGAGATTGGGCATCATGCACTAGTGCCAGCAAACATGTCCAACTGAGCATCTTTGCCCATCGTGGACACTACCGCATGGTCTAGATAGAGGTGGCTAGCGGTGCATGTTGTCGGCTTGGTTGGCTAAGGGTGCATGATATGGGTCAACATGAATTGTATTGCATCACATCTAGATTCCCCTGTCCGGTACCGGACGCCAGAGGCCCGGAGCAGCATGTGCATGGTACAAGAATCTGCACGGTCGCTGGCGGAGCTTGGATAGAACAAATTTGACCTAACTGACATGGGGTAGGTGCATGCTGAAATTCAATATTTAGGAATTGTTAACAAAATAAAAACGACAATTCAATTGTTTGTACAGGTGACACGTTCACATGCAATATGGCAACTAGTGCACTTTTGGAGGGGGAAAACAGGTGCACTCGTTCCACCATGCCTCCCACGATTTTCTTCCATGTATTTCGCCACAATATTGGAGGGAAAAAATAAAGTGATTTTGCCTCAAAAAATGACTTGGGGAGAAATTCTCAACTAACCATATTTAGTTACTAGCTGGAGGTTGCCCCCCGTGGGGAGATTCGATCTACCTCTCCTTCATTTTAGGGCGAGTTCAACGTGAACGTGATGGTGAGAGGCTCAATGTGGAGCTTTGTGCGTTTACAACACATTTGTTTTAGGAAAAAATAAGCACCTTATAATGTGAAATTATAAAATCCTTATTAAAACATGCTAAAAATCCTTATTTTAAAAAACTTGATTGTCTTGCAAGATAAAACAAACATAAAATTATGGGGATCGTTTATTGTGTGGCCTTTCTCCCCCCTCCCTCCCATATTCGGGACATTTACCGCATTTCTAGGGTTGTAACATCGAAAGTTCAAGATCTACGGCGGCCACATGAAATCATAGCAAGGATTGGGATGAAAGCCCCATGTTAAGCTCTTTGGTCCATATATGCACCATATGGTACCAAAGGGAGGGGTGGCCTCGACGCTGTTCTCTAGGCTATGATGCTCATCAGTTGCCGTTATAATCCATGCAAATTATCGAGGGGCTGAAAATTCACGGGACCTAGCACAAGTGTAATCATACGACCCCTAGAGGGTGTACTAAAACATCGAGAGCGGCATGCGTAGGCCCTCACGTAGGCTGTGGGCAACTAGGGCCATATCCCATGCTGGATCAAGCCACAGAGTGGGAAGGCGTCTGTCCTGTGAAGGGAGTGCGGGGCCCGTTCCTTCATTTGCCTCAAATCTCGGTGCCGTGTGATGTTAGACCTAGTAACCAAGGACCGTCCCGTGCATCGCACTCAGCTGGAACCACAACATGCATGCACACATGGCCACATATGAGTCTACACGGCAGGGATGCATGGTTTGGGGGCTGGCACAAGTGTCGCGGGTCATGTGTCTAGGTGCTACTCCACTTGGGTCTAAACAACGGGGGTGCATGGTTTGGATCTAGCTACCGAGAGGTAACGCGCCCGGTTTGTGCCTAGGCGGTGCATCACGGGGCCTGGCGTGGTCTCATCATATGAACCATGAAGGATATGGTCAAACACCAAGAGGGGCATGCATAAACCCTCACGCGGGGTAAGTGTAAACGAGGCCATATCACATGTTGGATATAGCCAATGGGAGGGAACAAGTCCGGCATGCGGACGGTGTGTGGGGCTCGTTCCTTCACTTTCCTCAAAATTCGGTGCCGCTTCATGTGGGCCCTAACCACAAAGGCCCGTCCCGTGCATCACACTCACCTGGACCCACACCGTGCAAGCACACTTGGCCACGTAGACACACACCGATAAACCTTGACAATAGCTAGGGTTTAATAATTATCCATTCATTTTACCTAATCGGTACAAAAAAGCTAGTAGATGCCATGTGAAATTAAATGTGCCAACTCTCCCTTCTAGTATTTTTTTCAGTAGTTCTCCCTTCTAGTATTTAGTAGTACTGCGCAAAACAAAAAAACGTCCCTCCTATTTTTTGCTGTTTTTTAACACACTATTTTGGTGCTCGGTTTATGTTGCCATGTTTGTGGACCGACATTGTGCACTTTTTCTTTTACTTGGTTGGTTGATTGGTTGGTTCAGGCAAATCTCTGGGTGTGCACAATGTCGTATACGTGCATGTTTGTACCTAAATTTCAAAAGTGACGAATTGTGTGCAGCCTTGACCTCTCTCTCCCAAACAAATTGAATTTTCACTCCCCAAATCTCGCTCCTGCCTCCAGCGTTCGATCGCCTCTGCCTATCCACCCATGTCTTCGTCGCTGCCCACTACTCGCCGCCGCCAAAAAGCCCACATTCTTGCCGGCGAGGATGATCCTACCTGCCGGGAGAGGGTGCATGGCTGGTGCGCTCCATGCAGCGGATGTGGACCCCATGAAGGAACTGGTCGACAAGGATGTCGTCGCCGCCGATTCGCAGCCGCAGCTGGTCCAACACAGCACCAACAACGACGAATCGGTTAGTGTCTGCAGATATTAACCCTAGAATTTGCCTTCTCGAGGTTAACCCTAGAAATTGCTCTCTTGTTATTCCTCGCTATTCGTATAGACAATCATACTGTTCGCCTTTTTTTTGATCAATTGTACGGTTATCAGTCCTAGGGTTTGCAAATTTAGATGAATGGATCATTTGTATTCCATTTTATGTCTGTCTTTCATATAACCAAAGTTTTAGGAAACCAATACAAAGAAAAAACAATCTATTACCTACCTTTGATATAATGTACAATTCGCTGGCATGAGATTTTTTTCTTCTAATACCAGATTGCAGATTTGGAAGAATGGGAGAACTACCTACAGCTGAGGGAAGCTTTCAGAAAGAAAATCTTCAAGTGGCTCATGGCTGCAAAGATTGTGTACCGGCGTAACAGTCTCTATAAATGCCCGTTCTGCAGGAAAGAGAACCAGCATTCCAAAACCACAGCAATTGCAGCTTACAGAAAGAGGTGGCATCTTAAGGCAAAACCTGCTGAGTTGGCCAACAAATTGGGGAGGGTGAAGACCTAAAAGCATATAGTCATGTTTGTTTTTTGTGTTCTATCGACACCAAATGTAAAAAAAATATGGGCCCACATGAACAAGTATCAATCTTTATCTCCTTCGACGGTCAGTCCCACATTAGCCAACATGAACAAGTGTTGAACTCATTGGACTTACATCCTGGCAAAATTCGGTGTCATTCTGAACCTGCTTCATGGGAGGCCTTTCGGGACGGGAAGGGTCCGTCTCGAAGCATGTTTTTGTCGACATCCTTGAAGTGGACCAACAACCTTGTATCAACATGACTAGCATCATTGCCAAGTTTCGTAGCTTTTTGACGTTGTAAGGATTATCTAGGGCTTTCGCGTCGATAAATCATACTAATACTTACGTTTTTGTTCTGCGCTCGAGGGTGGGCTGCCATGCATCGTGTCGTTAGGCTGTGTAAAGAAGCCCACCCGTTGGACCGAGCGATGTCCGCCGTTGTTGCATGCGCCCGAGCAAGCCTACGTTGCATGTGGTTGCATGCATGCGTCTGCTTCAGCCTACGTTGCATGCGTGCACATACGCGAAGGAGCACGCGCCGCAGAGCCGTCCCCGGTTGACCCGACCAACGGCACATAGGCCAGCACTTAAACTTCTTATTTTGATTCACACTACAGTTTCCCACGCGTGTACACTCCCGATGCCGCGGTGGGTGGAAAATTTGTTCACATTTGACCCCATTACTGCCATGGTGGCTATTTAAGCCACCTATCATGTTCCTCTTCCTCTCACACCCTTCATCCATCTCCCATACTCTCCCACCTGCATTTTGCGCCTGCCCTTCTTCTTCTTCTTCTTCACCACAAACAGCCCTAAGAACCAGCCCGCCGCAGCCATGCAGTACACCGGGCCAACCTACCGCTTCCCCCCCACCATGCCGGAGATGCTCTACCCCGCCGGGGTGTACGTCGAGAGCACCCTTCATGTGTGGGCGATGTCAAGGTGGAGGGCGCAAGGGGGCTCACCGACTTCTTCCTTCGGGCCGGCTACGGGCACCTCCCTCGGGGATCTCCAAGGATGTACCGAGTCGAGGAGGTCATCCACAACGGGGTTGTGGTTGCTATCCTTGCCCACTTCACTAACCCCTTAGATGCGTTCTACCTCCTCAGCTGCGTGTTCTGGTGTGGCTGCGAGTTCATAGCTTTCACCACCCATAACATCTTCACGGGCTATGACAACGTCTTCCCCACCGACGAGCGCATGCACACTCTGCCGTACCCCATCAACAACACCACGGAGGAGCAGTGAAGGGCACCCGGAGGAGGAGCAAGGAGGAGCCTGGTGGAGAAGTGGCGGCCATCTATCTATCTTTTTAGCTAAGAAATCTATCTATCTATATTTGTCTTGGTGTTATTTAAGTTGTAAGCGTACTATTAATTCATGTTGTGGGCTTTGGTTGGCCCGAATTATCTATATTCATTATACATAGTTTTACAATGGTTGGGCTTTTTTTGGAACCGTTTTAATCTCTGGCATTTTAGTCATAGGAAAAAATTGTCTCAAAAAAAGTCATAGGAAGAAAACAATCACGTGCCACCCCTCTCATCCAATGCAGAACCGCCGCCGCCATCATCCTTCCCCTCACCCATCGCCATTACAACCGCGACATCTCCTCCCTCTCCTTCTCCTCCTTCTCGCGGCCTCAACTTTGCTCGTCTCCTCTTCCACATCCCATCCCCTTCTTCCATCCACGCAAGAACCTCGATGGAGGAGCAGATCGCCGGCAGCGAGAACGCCGACTTCGTGGAGATCGCCGGCGGCGACCAGGTAAAGATGGCCAGGTTGATGGAGATCCGTTTGTGGTTTAACAACATAAGGCAGTTGCACTGGATGGCAATGGCCACTTTGAGGGAAAAGACATTCAGGGAGAAGAAAAAGCTTTTCCCCCGCCTGCACAACCGAGGCACGACATTAAGATCCTCCTATGGGCGATGGAGCAGGCCAATTCGTCCAGCCCGTGGGACAGGCGCAGGTGGTGGGCGTTCAGATCCAGGGTAGAGCATCCACTGGATCAGGAACCCACGGTGCACGAGGTGCCGTTGCAGATTGTGGAGCCTCCAACCGAGTCGGAGATGACTCTGAAACGCAAGAGGAGGAGGACAGTGGTCGCGACATCACTTCCTCACTGTTCTCCATGCTTCCCTCGCCGCTCCCCACGTCTGAACGCTGGCGGTACCGTTGTTTAAGGTAAGCTTCCCCACTCCTAATCTTCCTACTGCTCGTGCTTACAGTTATGGTGGTAGTGATTGAGTACATGCTTTTGGGGGCTGGATTATGATGTATATGAACCCTAGGCTAAATTTGTACTGTTGTAGTGGTAGTATTTGATGTTCACCTGCACTTCTACTCCAAAAATTTGTTATGTGTCTTTCTATTATTAAGTGCTTGATACTATATTTGAACCTTTTTTTGAGTTGTTGATTGCTTTTTGGTAGAGCTACCAGCTCTTATGGAGATGCTCATGTTGTATGTCTTGTTCTCCATGATTTGTACTTAGCATTCTGTGCAATTAGATGCCATGACAAGCCATGTAGAATATTTATTTATTGCCTCCAACATGCCATCATTTTACTCTGTGCATCTCAGCAAGTATAAATCTGTCAGCTATAAAACTTTGCGAATTTGCTTGATGGTTCCCACTAAATTATAAACCCCATTTTGTTTTCAAAGTAAGCCACTGACATCCGGGTCCCACGGTAGTCACGCACACACAAATGCTCCTAGTCATGTGGCCCTTGGCCCACTGGTCATCCTCGATGGCTAGCCAACCTCTGTGTGCCTCTACCAATAACAGCAGCCCTTTCTGTTATAAAACTATGCAACTTTCCTTGAAGGTTGCCACTAAAAATATAACTTCTATGGCCATGCTTCCTAAAATTTATTTGCATTATGTTGTCAATACTTTCATGCCATGCCTTTTGTTGATATGACAAGTTTATGTTGCATGGTAAAATCTTGCTCTAAAGTGGCCATGTTAATATAATTGTTTGATGTTAAAAGTAAGTTGCACTTGTGAGCTTGGTTTTGTTTGCTTGTTGTAACCATCATGTCAACACTGTTTGTCATTATAACTGTTTCAACATAACTATAATTTTCACTAAGTCCTAACCTGTAAAGCAACTTTGCCATTCATGTTTCGTGGGAAAAAAACTGGAGTTCACAAGGCTGGAGACCTGGAGTTGTGAGGCTAGGAGGCTGATGGCGCTGCTGCTGGCTGATCCTTCTTCTTCCAGGTTTTGTTCCTCCTTTTCTCTCTACTCGTTGGATTCCTAGGCTACATCCCTATGTGCTGTTAATGTATTAAGTTGATCCTTTGAATTTATTGTATTAGATTTAATGTGTAAGTACCTTAATCTCTACAAAAGAGATGTTGGTTCTATGACTGATAATTTCTAGGAGCATGCTTAAATTCAATATTTAGGGATTTTTTTTTGAATTGTTTGGATTGCTTACCACATGTGTCACGTGGTCAATATGTAGGGATTATTAACATGTGAAAACAACAATTCGATCGCCTATGTAAATGTGTACAGCATAATTTTCAAGATAAATTGGAACATGACATGTGCACATGCAATTTGCCAACAGGTCCAGTTGTAGTAGAAAAAGACAGCATGTGCACGTATCCAACCGTGCCTCCTACGATTTTGTTCCATGCTTTTGTCGCCACATGTCTTTGGAAGTAAAAAATACAAGGTGATTTTCTCATAATAAACCATTTTGGAGAGAAATTTGCAACCAACCAAAAATATCTACTGCATGCAACTTGGCCCCCGTGGGGAGATTGGATCGACTCCTAGATTATAGGGTGAGGCCATCGTGATCGTGAGAGAAGAATTCTTTTTTTCGAGGGAAGGTAGGAATTTTGTGTGGTTACAAAATGGACCTTATTGTAATTAAGGAAATTATTATTTAACAGAAACCTTGCTATTTTCAAGCCATTATAAAAATAACTAAATTGTTTCGGCAAAAAAAAGTTGATTATGGGTTAGTTCGTTTTGTGGACATGTACGTGTAGTGGTGCATGCTGTGGGCCCAGGTGGCTCTAGGTGCATGCAGTGTATCATGCTGGCTAGGGGTGCACAAGGTAGTAACCTGGTGAATCGGGGTGGAAGTCTTATGCTAATTCTATTTTGTGGTGTGCAACATATGAGTCTACTCGGAGGGAATGCTTGGGCTTGGGGGCCGGTGTAAGTGGTGTGGGTCTACTGCGTAAGTGGTGCGCCACGTGAGTCTAGACGGGAGGGGTGCATGGTTTGGATCTATCTACCTTGAGGTAACGCATCCGGTTTGTGCACTGAGTGTGGGCCCGTTCCTCCGTTTTCATCGGTGCTTTCTCTCGGGTCAACAGAGAACAATCCAAATGCGCATGCTAGGTCCCGCCCTTTCTTGGGTCCCGCGTGCCATATTCGGGACAGTTGCCGCATTTCTAGGGCAGTATCATCGGGAATTCACGATCTATACCGCGGCCACATGAAATCATAGCAGGGAATGGGGTAACAATCACATGCTAAGCTCTTTGGTCCATATATATGGGCCATGTGCCACCAAAGAGAGGGGCCGCCTCGGAGCCATTGTCCATTGAGAGGAAACGAGTCTGGCCTATGAACGGTGTGCGGGGCCTGCCCCTTCATCTGCTTCAGAACTCCGTGCCGCAAGATGTGGACCCTAGCAACCAAGGCTCGTCCCGTGTGCCGCACACCAACTGGACCCACACCATGCATGCACGCATGGCCAAGTAGACACTCACCGGTCAACCTTGATAATGTACACAAGACGCATGCGCACTCATTAGCCATCTAGCACCCAGCCATGCACACCTAGCCAGCTTCACTCAAACCGTGCACCGTTTGCCAAGTTCACCCACACCACCATTATTGACCCCACCTCGGTTCGTTGGACCTCCGACATGAGTCCCTTCCCTCGGCACTTCAGGCATGTCAAAGCAACACGCAACTACACATATTGCACACCGAGATACGATGTCATTCACTAGTGCCAGCCAAAACTGTGCACCTGAGCATCTCTACCCATGGTTGACACTAGCGCATGGTTAGGATCGAGAAGCCTAGCGGCACATGATGTCGGCCCGATTGGTTGGGGGTGCATGACATGGGTCCAGATGAAACGCATGGCATCGCATGGATCCACATTCCCTTGCCCAATACCGGACATCGGGCATATACCAGACGAATCCAAGCGGTCGCTGACGAAGCTTGGAAACCATGTGTTATGTGCATGCTGAATTTCAATATTTAGGAATTATTAACATACGAAAACAATAATTCAAGCGTCTATGTAAAGGTGTACAACATAATTTTCAATAAAAAAATGAAACATGACACGTGCACATGCAACTTGCCAACAAGTGCACTTGTAGTACAAAAAGACAAACATGTGCACGTATCCCACCATGCCTTCTACAATTTTTGTTCCATGTTTTTTCGCCACATATCTTTGGAAGGAAAAACAAAAGAATGTGATTTTCCCATAAAAAAACCGTGATGGCGAGATGGTTGCAACCAACCAAGATAGATAGTGCGTGGAAGTTGTCCCCCGTGGGGAGATTGGATCGACCACTCCTGGATTATAGGGCGAGGCCACCGTGAACGTGATCATGAGAGGGTAAAGAAGGATTCGTTTTTTCGAGGGAAAGGAAGTAATTTTGTGGGTTTACAAAAAGGAATGCACCCCTTTTAATTATGCTTTACAACCCGTTCTCCCCCTCCTAGGAGACTCCCCCTCCTAGGCGACTCCGCCGGCGGCCACTCCGGCCCCGGCGGCCACCTCCTCCACCCTTGTCACTGGCCACTCCGGCGATGACAACCACCCACCCCCCATGGAGAGTCTTCTCCATTGGGATTTCTCCCCTGGTCTGGCGATTGAATCTCAGGTACGTGAAAAGTTCCAATCTACGGTGCACTTCTCACCGGCCAACCCCGGACCTGCCAAGGAATTCTTTCTCGTGGTTTCTTTCTCCTCGGCATCCTTCCCTCTTACAGAAGAATCTGTGGCCCTTGCCCTGCAATCTTGTATTGGAGGAATCAGTTCGGGGTTTAGGGTTTTGAGGTTAAGTGATTGTCGCTTTCGGTTCTCTGTGGCTTCAAATCGTGTTGGTCATTTCATCTATGGTCTTAAGGACCGCATCTGGCCTGATTTTATTTGTCACTTCCATCTCTTCCGTGGTGATCTTTCTGTTGTGAATCATTCGGATATAAGCTGGCATGTAGACGATCATCTTCCTGAGGTAAGGCCGATCGCTATACGATCTAAATGGCTTGGAGAGCAGCAGCTTATGGTTAACTCTCATTCCACGAAGTTGCCGGCGGCGAGTGTGTCTACCTCACCGGCCGGGGCGAGTATCCCGTTTGGCAAGTTCAACTTCCTGATTTTTTCGAATCATGATTAGCATATTCGATTGGGGGATTTTGTTCTCAATGAGAAAGATTTCTTGCATAGTGCTCGCACTTCTTTTCATGGCCCCCACTTCAAGGAATCATATTGGCAGTCTCTCTCGGATGAAAATTTATTTCATATTATGGATGGTTGGCAAGCTGGATATTCGGATAATGAGGTTAAAGCTATAGTGCAAATCAAAGATGTGCCTACTCAGGACTATATTGATGCCAGGCTGCTGAAATGTTTGAATTGCTCTCGACATGGTCATTTGGTTGGAGATTGCCCAGGTAAATTTTGTCAAAGATGCATCAAACTGATCCATGGGTGCACCTGCCATATGACACGTTCGATGGAGGCTACATGCATGATGGGCCGTAACCCTGCGTGCACTGCATGCCGCAGAAATTACCACCAAGTTAACCAATGTCCTGGCCTTATTCGATGTGATTCGTGTGGCTCTTTGGGTCACAAAGCCCATGGGCAGCAGCACCAGCAACATTGGCCCAAGTTCAAATGGCAGCCCATACCCGCCTCGGGTAGTTTTGGGATTAATGATATGGATGGGAGTTTTCCGATTTGTGCCCAAAAACAAAATCATGGAAATCGAAACGCTTTGGAAAATAATCGGAGTTCAGTTTGGCAAGTGAAACAGAAAATCCCACCACGTGTTGACGTGGCAACTTCTCATTGCATGCCGATACGCCTCCCCCCTACTTCAGCTGTCAACTCCACCGCCCGGGGGACCCAATCCTGTCCAATCTCCTCTGTTTCCAAAACCACCTCTGCCTCCTCCAAACTCGCTCCTCCATCGCCATCCAAAAACTCTGCTGCACCGACGACCAACTCCGGCAACAAGATGGCGAACTTTCTGGTCAGGCCGTTCGCGTTCGCTCCGCTCGGTGCCAACATTGAGAGGGGGCCAGTTCATCAGCTGTAGAGGAGTGTCATGGTGGTGGATGACCCGCCATTAAACCATGACAGGTATGCTATCATCTCGATTCAGCCTCCTCCTCCCGATCATCAGAAGAGATTTTGGTTAGAAGAGATTTGCCGCATCATTAGGGAGGATCTGGAGTATCAGATTTTAGATGAGTTTATTTATCCGTTTGGCATTGGTTGTGTTGCTTTTGAAGATATGCAAAGCAGAGATGAGGCCATTAGAGAAGGTCCTCATGCTATAGATGATGATTCTTATTTCACCCTCACTCCCCATGATGAAGGCATCAATATGCGGACGCCCGCTTTTCAGTATGAAGTTTGGGTCATGATGCTAGCTTTTCCGATGGATTACATGACAGAGCACTACGTGCACAAGGCTGTATCTAACTTTGGAAAGTTAATAGTTTGGCCGAGGCCCAATGAGAACAAAGCCAGGGTCTTAGTTAAGTGCCACATTAAGGATATCGCGCAGGTACCACACAGTCTGGTAGTGTCTAGAGTTCGCATGCTCCCAGGATTGGGCTGATCTTGGTCAGTACCAGTTTATGTTATGAATGGAAGAGATACCGTGCCTGGGTTGGTCGACAATGAGGATGTTCCACCCCTCCTCAATGCCTTCCCCACCCTTATCAACTCCCTTATTATACTCTGATGCAGCAAGCCAGGATAAATGATATGGAGGCCCAGCAGGCGGCCAATGAGCAGATGTGGAATGCTGCTGGACACGTGCAAGAAGAAGTTCAGGCAAATGGTTGGGCTGCTTGGCCGGTAGTCCCACCTCCTTACACTGGATTCAATTTCAGGACGTTCTTTGAGTATGATGGTCCCTCCCTCATGGATGGAGTGCACCAAGAGCATAACATTGTGGACAATCTGTCAGATGTTTGGTCTGAATTCTCTCAGGTTGAAGAATTGGCTGACAATTTTATTAATGGGGTCCCTTCGGCACAGTTTGCTTTTGTCAGGGCTGGGGGTGAATCTGTCTCTTTCCTGATAACTGCAGACATTGAACTACTGCAGTGGATTGGAGGCATGCTCAAAAGGATTTACACAAAGTCGCTACTTCCTGCTGTCCATCCTGAAGGAGCTTATTTGCCACTCAATCCTTTTACTTTCTTGCAGCAGCAGCTACATGTGATTGCAAGTGCTCTGATGGACTCGATTTCTCCTGAAGTTGATGTGCTTGGCCGCTTCTTCAGCTCTTCATTTGAGGGTATCATCATTGATAAATGCTGCAGTGACATTGTGGATGTTTCTATTTCTGTTGAAGCTTCTTATGCTGACGAGCAGAACATGCAGAGATCTTGTTTTGTTGCTGATCACATTAGCTCTTTGCTGTCTAATGAGCCTGCACATGTGGACACCGTTCTGTTGCGCCGGAGTGCGCGCTCTAACAAGTATAATGGGTTTAAAGTGCCGCCGATGTCTAACAGGAAACTGGTGCAGTCCAAAGTTAAGCCACGGAAAGTTCCTCAAGTGCAATGCTCTTCTTCTGCTACAGTGCCATGTGTTTCAGATAAGAATGACAAGGTACATAGTGAGATCCCCCCTCCCACACCTATTTCTACCATACAATCTATTGGTACTAATATGTGTGGCTTGCACCCAAATCAGTTAAGCAAGCAGAAACTGCTCGCGTCCTTGGCGGCGCAGGAGCGTGACGATCTCAAGGCTGATGCTTAAGGTTTGGAAGGTGTTGTGCTGAAACATGCGGGGTATCAACTCCGACCAGAAACTTTTGGCGTTGCGCAATGCAATTGATAGTAGTGGTTGTTCTGTTATCTGTCTTCAAGAAATTAAGCGTGCCTCTTTTGATAAGTCTTTTGTAAGAACTTTCTGTCCAAAACGGTTTGATAAATTTGAGGTTGTGCCCTCTCAAGGGGCCTCTGGGGGTCTGATCACTTTATGGGATAGTTCGATCTTTATTGGAGATCTTATCTGCTCTGAATCTTTTGCTTTGGGCATTAAGTTTACTTCATTGCAAACTGCCAAATCGTGGAACTTGTTTAATGTATATGGCCCATGCGATGGTCCTGTTAGGACAACCTTTACCTCCTGGATATTTGATCTTGATATTCCAGACAATGAGGACTGGTTGTTATGTGGAGATTTCAACTATATCAGGGCCCCGGATAATCACAACAAGCCAGGCGGGAATGTTAATGACATGTTAACTTTCAATGATTTCATCCAATCACAAGCCCTAGTGGAACTGCCGATTAAAGGGAGGAGGTTTACGTGGAGTAACATGCAGACAGATCCACTCCTAAAGCAACTTGATTGGTTCTTCACCTCGGCCAATTGGACCTCTAGTTACCCCAACACGACAGTTGCACCTCTCCCAAAACCGGTCTCGGATCATGTGACGTGTGTGATCTCAATTGAGACTTCTATCCCTAAATCTAAAATCTTTCGTTTTGAAAACTTCTGGATATCACACCCTGGGTTCTTTGAAGTTGTGCAGTCCACTTGGGACAAAAGTTGTTTTGCACATAATTCGGCTGCTAGGTTGTGCAAAAAATTTAAACACCTGAGATATGCACTGAAGAAGTGGAGCAAGAACATCTCCAGATTGAATCTGTGTATTGATAACTCCAATTGGGCTCTTCTGGAATTGGACGGGATTGAGGATTTGAGGCCTCTCACAATCCCGTAGAAGAACTTCCGTGTTATCCTTAAGGAACATTTGGTTGTTCTCCTTGGTTATAAACGAGAATATTGGAGGAAGAGGTACACGGTTAGATGGTTCCAGTGTGGGGGGGGACAGCACTAAGTTCTTTCACTCTGCAGCGAGTGAGCGTTTCAGGAGAAACTCGATCGCCTCTTTGAAACTATCTGATGGATCGATTGTTTCTGATCATGCAGGGAAAGCGCTTGAGCTTTATCAGACATACAAAAACAGGTTGGGCAGGGCGGAACCACATGACATGAAGTTTGATCTGACTCGGCTTATTAAAAAGGTGGAGGGGCTCAATGAACTGACAAAACCCTTTACACATGAGGAGATCGATAAAGTGGTCCGAGAAATGCCACCAGATCGTGCGCCTGGGCCGGATGGTTTTAATGGGTGTTTTTTAAAATCCTACTGGCACATCATAAAACATGACTTCTACACCCTTTGTGCTGATTTTTATGATGGAAAGCTGGATCTGCAGAGCCTAAACTTGGGGTTTATCACCTTGATCCCGAAATCCTACTCGCCTGAGACTGCAAATGACTACAGGCCCATCACCCTCCTGA
This sequence comes from Triticum urartu, assembly GCF_003073215.2. Classification (NCBI taxonomy): domain Eukaryota; kingdom Viridiplantae; phylum Streptophyta; class Magnoliopsida; order Poales; family Poaceae; genus Triticum; species Triticum urartu. Next base: position 264,279,406 of record NC_053028.1, on the reverse strand, counting down.
ACTGTTGTTTGAAGTTGATAACCAAACTCCTGGCTAATCGGCTACAGAAGGTAATTCTCAAAATCATCCATAAAAACCAGTATGGTTTTCTTAAAGGGAGATCGATACAGGACTGCCTAGCTTGGGCTTTCGAATACATTCACCAGTGTCAAGCTTCGGGCCGTGCTTGTTGTCTGCTCAAGTTAGACTTTGCCAAAGCTTTTGACACAATACAACATGAACCTATGATCGAGATCATGAGGCATATGGGCTTTGATGAGAGGTGGATTGGATGGATCTAAAGTATTTTCTCCATGGGTACTTCCTCTGTGTTGCTCAGCGGTACCCCGGGGAAGCAATTCTCCTGTCTGTGTGGAGTGAGACAAGGAGATCTACTCTCGCCTCTAATCTTCGTTCTCGCTGCAGACCTCTTGCAAGCGGCGATTAACGAGGCCTGCAGAGCTGGGCAACTACAACTGCCGATTTCATCACACGATAACAACTACCCAGTTATTCAGTATGCCGACGACACGATCCTGGTGTTCCCAGCTTGCCCAAATCAAGCCCGAGTCCTCAAAAAAATACTGTTGGACTATGCAATGTCTGTTGGTCTGAAAATCAACTTCCACAAATCAACAATTGTCCCAATCAACCTAGAGCCGGCGGCGATGACTGAATTGGCAGAGATTTTTGGGTGCATCGTGAGACAAATGCCATTCACGTATCTAGGGTTGCCTATGGGGACAACCCGTCCCACAGTTACGGATCTGTTGCCCATGGTCACCGCAGTGCAGAGAAAAATTCCAGCAGCGGTTTCCTTGCTCGATTATGGCTCCAAGCTGACTCTTCTGAACTCAGTTGTGACCTCGCTTGCGATATACGCAATGTGTTCCATCAAGTTAAACCCCAGGATCATTGAACACCTAGACAAACTCCGAAGATCCTGTCTATGGCTGAGGAAAACTGAGGATGGCACCAAAGGCAACTCCCTCGCAGCGTGGGACATGGTCTGCAGGCCAAAAAACAAGGGAGGTTTAGGGGTCATAAACCTCAAAATACAGAATCAGGGTTTGTTATTGAAACAACTTCATAAATTCTATAACAAGCAAGATGTTCCATGGGTCCAGCTTGTCTGGAACTCGTATTACAACCATCAAACCCCACATGCAATGCACCCTTGTGGCTCGTTCTGGTGGAAAGATCTCATGCAGCTGTCTGATATCTACAGAGGGGTTACCAAGGCGTCTGTTGGGTCGGGTGGCTCGATCCTCTTCTGGAAGGATGAGTGGAAAGATGATCTACTCCAAGACACATTCCCGAGAGCTTTTTCTTTTGCCAGGGATCCAGATATGTCAGTCCAGTCCCTACTTTCCTCGGTGAGGTTAGGTGATGTATTCCACCTCCCCCTCTCGATGGAAGCTCGGCTTGAGATGACCAATTTGCAACTGGCCATGATGGATGTGTCTCTGACTGTCAGGGATGATACATGGAAATGTGTGTGGGGAGGAAGTGATTTCAAAGCCACTAAATTTTATGAACATTGCTTCAGGAATATGCAAGTGGACGAGGCCTTTTGCTGGATCTGGAAGACCAAATGTACCATGCAATGGAAAATGTTCGCGTGGCTGCTGCTGGCCGATCGTTTGAACACCAGAAATATGCTGAGAAGGAGGCACTATAAAATACAGAATGATGATTATACCTTCCTGCTCTGTCAAAACCCACTTGAAGAGGATGTTACTCACCTCTTCTTTAACTGTCCCTTCAGTAAAAGATGTTGGGACAGTATTGGGATTCATTGGCCAGTTGGGGACTATAGGCTCACATTATTGCACGCTGGTAAAAACTCTTGGAATGGACATATGTTCATGGAGGTGTTCACGGTGGTGGCCTGGGGGATCTGGAAGGAAAGAAATGATAAACACTTCAGAGGGATCCAGCCGTCCTTTACATCCTGGAAGAACAGATTCAAGCACGATTTTGCTCTGCTGGTCCATAGGGCCAAGCAGGAGTTTGCTCCTTATATCCTGTCACTAGTAGCTGCTTTGTAATTAGGGGGATATCACCTTCTGTAAATCTTCTTCTCCCCCCTCTTTCATGTAGTAGTGACTTGTGTAGTAGGATTGTAGGCTAACTGGACTGGACTGTTTGGACGGTACTAACCCTTTAACACTTTAATATAAAGTCAGTGGGACCCTCCCCCACTGTCATCAGTTCTAAAAAAATGCACCCCTTTTTGAGGGACAAAAAATGCACGTTATAATGTGTAATTAATGAAATTATAATTTAACAAAAACCTTGCTATTTTCAAGCAATTTAAAAACAACTTACTTGTTTTGGCAAAAATTGTTGATAATGCGATAGTCCTTTTTTGGACACTTACGTGTAGTGGTGCATGTTGTGGAAATCGGGGTGGAAGTCTTGTGCTAAGTTATTTTGCAGCGTGCGGCATATGAGTCTACACGAGGAATGGTTGGCTTGGGGGCCGGCGTAAGTGATGTGGGTCTAGTGTCTAAGTGGTGCACCACGTGGGTCTAGACGGCGGGGGTGCATGGTTTGGATCTAGCTACCTTCAGGTAATGTGTCCGGTTTGCGTAATGAATGCGGGCCCGTTCCTCCATTTTCGTCGATGCTCTCTCTTGGGTCAACGGAGAACAATCCAAAAGCGCATGCAAGGTCCCGGCCTTTCTCGGAGCCCGCGCTTGCCATATTCGGGACATTTGCCGCATTTCTAGGGCAGTATCCTCGGAAATTCAGGATCTATACCGCGGCCACATGAAATCACAGCAGGGATTGGGGGTGACAGTTCCATGCTAAGCTCTGGTCCATATATGTGCCATGTGCGACCAATGTGCAGGGCAGCCTCAGAGCCATTGTTAAGGGCAAAAAATGTCGGGTCTCGTCTGCCGCCGCTATAATCCGTGCAAATTCATGAGGGATCCAAATTTCTTGGGACCTTTCGCGGTGTGGGTGTGGTCGAACATCGAGAGCGGCACGCATAAGCCTTCACATAGGTTGTGTGTAAACGAGACCAAAACGCATCCCGGAGCTAGCCATCGAGAGGGAACAAGTCCTACTTGTGGACGAAGACCGGGGCCCGCCCCTTCATCTGCTTCAGAACTCTGTGCCGCAAGTTGTGGGCCCTACCCACCAAGGCACATCCCGTGCGCCGAACGCAAACTGGACCCACACCATGCATGCACGCATGGCCACATAGACAACCACCATTCAACCTTGACAATGTACAGATGACGCATGCGCACTCATTAGCCATCTAGCCCCCAGCCGTGCAAACCTAGCCACCTAAACTCAAACCATGCATCGTTAGCCAGGTTGACCCACACCATACATCCAGCATTGACCCCACCGCGGTTCGTTGGACCTTCGACGAGTCCCTTCGGTATGCCAGGCACGCCAAAGAGACACGCGGCTACACATATTGCACACCGAGATCCGGCGTCATTCACTAGTGCTAGCAAACCTGTTCGCATGAGCATCTCTGCGCATGGTGGACACTAGCTCATTGTTTGGATCGAGAAGGCTAGCGGCGCATGTTTTGGCCCGGTTGGCTCGGGGTGCATGATATGGGTCCAAACAAAACACATGGCATCGCGTGGATCAGCATTCCCCTCCTTGGTACCAGACATCGGATATATGGCAGACGAATCCGCATGGTTGCTGACGAAGTTTTGTCACATCCATTTTCCATTCCATTGTTTGTAAAGTTTTACAACATATTTTAGGACAAATATAAAACATGACATGTGCAGATGAAACAAGCCTACAAATTCAGTTGTCCCACTATGTGACTTTGTTCTGTGTAATGAGGGAGCAGTTGCATTACACAGTTTTTTGAAGGGAGGTTGCATTACTCCTAAATCATGGCTGTGCACGATCGGGCTATTCATTTTAGTGAGAAGTGAGAAGTTACGTTTTGACGTGGCAAGACGTGGTGGTGTGAACAACGCACGAGGAGGTGTGAATGTGGCAACATCTCCTTTTGACTGCCCAGGACTAAATCGGCGGCTCCGCTTCCCCATAGCACACTTCGCTTCCCCATTAGCATTTATCTCATCGCCGCCGCCCTCTTCCCATCCTCTTCCCCATCTACAAATTCGAGGGTTTTCTCCTCCCACGCCTCACCACTCGCCTTCCCACCCGCCGTTGCTCCCTTCCTGCCGCTGCTCCCTTCCCGCCGCTGCACCTCCGCCGTCGAGATGCCCAAGCGCACCATAGGAGGGAGGGCCGACGCCCGGGCTGACGCCATGGCGCACGAAGCATCCAAGTGCCATGCGAAGCTGCACATGGAGAAACCCCTCCCCGCCGGCGAGGGGTCCAGCTGGCAACAGGGCGGCCATGACGTCGTCGACCACGTCCAGGCTCCGGTGCAGGTGTCACCTACGCCGGAGCAGGTGGCTCCTCCGCCGGAGCAGGTGGCTCCTCCGCTGGAGCAGGTGACTCCTCTGCCATGCCATCTGCCTCCTCTCCCATGCCATCTGCCTCCTCTGCCGCAGCCCGTGGTCAACGTCAACGGCGACGACGACGAAGAAGAGGTCAGTCCTATTTTAGGAAATATCCTAGGTTTCCTTGTTCAGTCCCTTATCTATTTTTGGGCACGGCTAGGGTTTCTGCTTTTCTTCCATCTATGAAATCCGTACCTAGATTCGTTAGATCAGGTAGGTTTCAAGGGTAGGTCCACATGGGTGCATGGCTGTGGGGGGCGGCTCCTCATTGTATAGGTTATCTTGTTTTTAAGATCTACCAACCACTCCGATCCATGGCTCTCGTGCATCCAAAATGTGTTGATGCCAAATTTTAAGATATATCTACCAACCACCCGAAATTATTTGCCCCAAATTTCTTATATATGCTTCTTTTATTTTAAATGTACTAAAAGTGGTGTAGTTTATGCACTAAACTTCATGTCAATTTGTATAAAACTATCCTCTTACGCTTAATCCAGTAGACACATTTTTTGTCGTTCAATTTGCTCAACACCAATTGCTTGATTCCTGGAGTCCAATTACCATAGGTTGTAATATTATGGACTTGTTATCATCCCTACTTGAAATATATTATTTGGTTGCTTATTTTCAGCATAATATTTTCTGCAAGTAAAGGATAACAACACCATGCCTTGTTTACAAAAATGTCATACTAAATAATCTTCATTTTCTGTCATTCATGTCTGTACTGTCAGTATGATGGAAAAATAACATTTTCACATGAACATTTTAGCTATTACTCCTAACTCTTTAATTTCTTGAGTAACAGAAGCAGAGGTAGAAGAATGCCTTCTGGTCTCAAAAGCCAACTTGATCTCAGCCGTTTGAAAATATTGTTGCGGTTTTGGTTTGCAATATTAATTTTTTAACACCCAACTTTGAAATCCTGGATCCGAAGATGTGTTGCTAGGTTGCATTAGTTTAGGCATGTATATGACATTTTTTGATCTATATAAAATATTCTGCTATTTATGTGGGACCAGGTAGCTTCTCTGGCTCCTCAGACGGAGCAGGTGACGCCTCCTGTGCCCGAGCCTGTGGTCGTCGGCGATGTCAACAAAGAAGACGTTAGTCATCTATCTCCTTTAATTTTTTGTAAAATCCTAGGTGTGCTCTGGTCAATCCTAGGTGTCAACCTAGATTCGTTAGATCCGTTAGGTATCAGGGCGGATCCACATGGGTGCATGGGTGTGGGGGTCGACTCCTCATTGTATAGGTTATCTTTATTTAAGATCTACCAACCACTCGGATCTCATGGTTCTTGTGCATCCAAAATGTGTTGATGCCAAATTTTGATAGCAGAAGCACCGGTACAGACGTACAGTACTGCACCCGAATTTTTTTGGCCGAAATTTCTTATATATGGTACTTGACCAGCATGAAACTGTCCTTGCACAGCCATTTATGTGGGCCCGGTAGCTGCTCTGGCTCTTCAGACGGAGCAGGTGTCTCCTCTGCCGCGGGTGACGCCTCCGGTGCCCGAGCCTGTGGTCGCCGGCGACGTCAACAAAGACGACATTAGTCGTCTATCTCCTTTAGTTTTTTGTAAAATCCTAGGTGTGCTCTGGTCAGTCCTTTTCTCTATTTTTGGGGAAGGCCAGGGTTTCTTTTTATCTTTGATCGATGGACTCCATATCAATATTCTGTAGATGTGTTAGGTAACTAGCTATGTTACATGTGTTGAGCCCTGTATAGGCAATATTTTGATGTAGATAAATTATTCTGCTAATAAATCCACCTAGGTTTGGTGACTGTGCTAATACAAATACGTAGCTTGACCTTGGAATTAAATTGCCTACGTAGGTGATTGTGAAAATATTTTTTGCAACTTAAGGATAACAACACCATGCCTTGTTTATGAAAATGTCATATTGTATGGTCATGAAGTAAATAATCTTCATTTTCTGTCATTCATGTCAGTACTGTCATTACGATGGACTAAGAATCTTTTCACATGAAAATTTTAGATATTACTCCCTCCATTTGAAAATATTGTTGTGGTTTTAGTTTGCAATATAAATTTTTTAACACCCAAGTATGAAATCTTGGATCCGCAGCTGTGTAGCTAGATTACATTTATTGAGGCATGTATATCTCAGTTTTTGACCTATATAAATTATTCTGCTAATAATCCGGAACAGGTAGCTCCTCTGGCTCCTTTGCCGGAGCACGTGGTGGCTCCTCAGCCTCAGCCGGGTGTTCGTCTGCCGCGGTTGTTGCCTCCCCTACCCCCACCTGTGGTCGTCGCCGACGAGAACGAATAAGAGGTTAGTCATCTATCCCATTTATTTATTTATTTTGTAATATCCTAGGTTTTCTCTGGTCAGTACAAGGCAAATAAGGTATTAAAATGTTGAGTACATGTTTGGTTGCACTTGATCGATCTTTGGTTTAAATGTTCCATAAGTGGCTGTGGCAATGATTTTAAACATTGATTATCTCTAAGCAATGGCTATTTTAGAAAGAAATTGGATATCATCAATGTTTTACCTGAGTTGTTTTAATTAGTTCTTTTGTAGGGTTTTTATCATTTATGGCACCAGTTGTATCCCACTACTCAGTTTTTCCCTTAGAAGTTACAGCCGCTCAAAAATGTCATCGATTTGTGAGATGCTTACTCAAAAATGCCATTAGATGTATAAAAAATGCCATCATTCCATTAGATGTTTGCTCAATAATGCCATTAGACATTGTTATTTTCATTTAAAACTTGCTGACCATCCAATATGACAAAAAAAGCCCAGGCCCACATTTCAGTTCTCTCTATCTCACAATGATAAGTGTGGCCCCACTTGTGAGGAGTAAGTAAGTGAATAATTTTACAGGAAAATAAGAACGATGTTGGGATCAAGTGGGCCCACACTTTATTGTAGTGAGATAGAGGGGGAGCTCGCATGTTGGTCCATAGGTATTGATGCCATTATAGCATGTCAAGATAGATTTGATATCACAATAATGATGTGCAGTGGCATTTTTGAGCATGTGTCTAAAGAAGCGATGGCTTTTTTAGCAGTAGAAATTCCTAGTGGTGATACTTAGTTGTGGGACACAACTGGTGGCATAAATGATAAAAACCCTTTTTTGTAAGTACAACATTTGGGATCACTTATTGTCAGAATTCATAATAATTAACTACTTTACCTAGAACGTTGAATGGTTCAGGAACATTGATGGGTGGGGTATCGATCAACAGGGGAAACTTCCACGACGATAACATGTGGACTTTCAATATCCATCATCATTAACACACAAAATTCTAACCCTAAATAGATACAGCTCACGAGCTATTTTATCTAGTCATGCATGTAAGTTATAAGTCTTTTTTTGCATTAGTACATCTGTATGCTGCTCTGCCATGTTACATCATCAGTTCATGCATTTTTACGTAACAAGTGAATTTTGTTGCACTAAAGGATGTTTGGTTAGTGACTTTGCCAAAGATTGCCATACCTAAGGTTAGGCAAGTTTGACCAACTTAAGTGAGTGTTTGGTTCCAGCCACACCTTAGGCAAGCCACACTTGGGTCCCACATGGCATACACACAAAAAGTGTGGCAAGATTCCCTTAGGCTTGCCAACTTGTGGCTCTCATTTTGATGAACTAACCTTAGGCAAGCTTGGGAAAAATGTGTGGCAAAATGTGGCAATGCTAGTGCTCTCTTCGACATGTATGGTTGATCCTTCATTTTTTTTTACTATATGGTACTATCCCATTTAGTTGCTTATGTGCCAACTAATAAGTTATGCATTTATTTTTTCAACATCATTTGAAGATATTTTACTCTGCCATCAATTACATTATGTTTCATAGACTCTGTGCCCGCTGAATTCTCATATTAGATATACTTACGCAACATTTGGTACTACATGTAGGTCCTAAGTGACAACGTCGACAGCGACCAAGAAACCCAGAGGATCTACAGGAGGTAGAAGGTGAGGGAGCTGGACAGTGGTGTGCTCGAGAAACGTGTCAGGCCAAGAATCGGAAGGGGGCTACGGATGCCCTTACTGCAACAAGCTGATGAAAGGCGACCTGAGAAGTACCATCAACCATGCAGTCGGAACATCCCAATGCAGCATCAAGAATGGCTAAGCTTTCAGGGTGAAGCACGCGGCGCATGCCGAGTACTTGATGAGGCTTCTTTGAGGCTTTAGGGAAGTGCACACCCTCGCAGCTAGAACTGATGCTCTTTTGGTTTTAACTATGCTAAGTACTACCCTATGCTATACTTTGTTGGTGAACGTTTATGGTCGAACTATGTGCACTAGTACTACTAAGTGGTGCTTGCTTTTGTATATATGGAAGTGTTGAACTAAGGTAGAACTATGTTAATTGGTGTGTGGTTTGGCATCTCTGCTTGTTAAACTTGTGCTCATTAATCATCTATCTCCTTTATTATTATTGTAATATCCTAGGTTTTGTCTAGTCTGTCCTTTTCTCTATTTTTGGGGAAGGACAGGGTTTCTTTTTTTCTTTAATCGATGAAATGCCTATCCAGATTGTGTAGATGTGTTACCTAACTTGCTAGGTTACATGTGTTGAGCACTTTAGAGGTCATTTTCTGATCTATATAAAATGTTCTGCTAATAATACAGCTATGGTTAGTTATTGCGCTTATACTATTTCGTAGCTGCACTTTGGAATTGAATTTCCTATGCAGATGATTGTGATAATAACATAAAGATTGATTTGCGCTGAGCACAAGTTATGCACTAGGCAAATAAGGTCTTAAAATTTTGAGTAAATGCTTTGCTGGTTTTGTTCTTTGAGCACTGATTTTTGGTTTTAATTTAATGATCTACCTAAGTGATTGTGACGATGATTTTAAGCATTGATTATCTCTAAGCAGCGGCTAATGCATAAACAAGCTAGATTTCATCACTGTTTTACTTGAGCATTGTTAATTAGTTTCTTTGTAAATAAAAAATTTTGGGTCGCTTCTTGTCAGAATTCATAATAACTACTTATTTAGAATGTTGAATAGTGAAGGACCATTGACGGCCGGGGTATCAACAGGGGAATCTGCCACGACGATAACATGGGGACTTTCAATATCCATGATCCTAACCACACAAAATACAGGGAGGCTCTTTTATGACAATGGACTGGATGCAAGAAAGCAACAGAATGGTCTTATTTATGTAGCAATTTGCGGTTAGCTAATGAGATCCATAAGATAGACAACTGGCGGTATCTTTAAGATAGAGAACTAGGAAATAGTAGCTGGATATGGTAGGAAATACTATCGATGCATGGCTAGATGTTCTAGGCGGCCAACGGTGCATGGTGTGATGTCTACATGGCCACGGAGACCATCGTGTTGGTTGTGGCGTGGCTACATGATGATCACAAAGTCTCGATCCAAGTAATACTATAGTGGCCTCTGCGTACATTTCTTTCTCAGTTTGAAATTTCTAGATCAATTGATGACAATTTGATCTGATGTTTCACAAGTCTTGAGCACCAGGGTTTATGTACAAAATTTTCAATCCCCAACCCATCCACCCCGGACACGAACTTTGGATTGCATCACGTAGATGTACAAAATCCAGTTCCTAGTGCCTGCCCCAAGCGCCTACGATTGTGATTTTTTTCCAGGATCCTAATTAAGCGCCTAAATAAGCCGGCTGCATTGTAGGTGCCCAACGCCGAAGTATTTTCGCTATAGTAGGTAACTACCAATTACTCCCCGCATCTCTCCCCTAGGGCATGCTCTAAAACCATCGCCACCGCTCACATGCCCGCCTCCCTGCCGCCGGATATGAAATCCACTCGTGGAGGTCGATTGGCCGTCGTGACAGATTGGGGCCATGGACGTGGGGGGCCTGTCATGGACGCCGTCGTGACAAATCGTGGACTTGCGGAGCTAACCACCGACGTCGTCGTCCATCGCATGGATCAGGATCCCCATGAGAAAGCTTTGGACTACTCGGTGTCCGACCCAGAGAAGCATCGTGTCAACGAGGTGCAGTACTCCATCGTCGATCACAAGCAGCAGCACATGCACGGCATGGACTGGAATTCTGTTATGGTAATTTTAATTTTTTAACCCTAGATCTGTCTTCAGGTTTAAGGTTAGAGGTTAATCATTAAACCATCAATACATTGTTGAATTGGCATAATGGAATCTAGCTCTAAATATAATGTTGATCATCAGTACGTAATGATCATTATTTATTCAATCAATCTTTGAGAAATTAATGGTCCATCCACCCAAAATTTAGTGCGTTTTGGTTTTATGCTAAAAGTTAGACATCATAAAGGTTGTGCATGTTTATTGACAATTTTTTTTAAAAGTACATCATATGATTTATGCTTTCATATGGATTTGATATTGCTTTTTTCTCCTTAATTTTCAAAGTTAATAAATATTTACTTTAAAAATAATTTATAGGCACTACAGTATGAAACTTAGGGAATATTAGGTACTGTAAACAATGGTGCAGCTTATATCATACATAATTTAAACTTGCAGCCTTATTCTCATGATTATGCGGACATTTCCGAAGGAGAGATGGATGCACACACTCAAAAAACCCTTGAAGAATTGCAGAATGGACAGTGCAACATGCTTAAGCGTATGGCATATCGTTGCGCGTTCTGTGGCAAATATCTAGACCCGGCTTTCGTTAGTATTCTTAAGCACGCCGAAGGAGTTGCCAAAGGATATCAAATGAAGCATGGTGTGAGGGCGAAACACAAGACGCTAGCCCAATATCTTAGGAATTTGTCAGACAAAGAGAAGGTCCGAAGAAGGCGTTATGAGAACCAGCATGCCAAAGAATAGATGAATAAACGAAACCATGAAGAAGTTCTGGTTGGCATAAGTAGTCATTCGCGGTTTTTTTAAATACCAATGAATATTTTAATTTATCATTGTTTTTGCAAAAATGTTACATTTATTAAATTTAATCATAAAAACGCATACAATTCAATTATTGATTTTTTCAAATATTTGCAACCTTGCATCTAATAGTTTGCCATTTTATTGGTTAACCATTATTTTCATATATATATATACTGTGGAGTGCTTAAAATTATTCAAGATCAATTGGTACTGAAAGACTCATCCACATGCAATATGAACAACAGTGTAATTTTAGGGTTTCTTTAAAAGAACACATGTGGTCATGCTGATTTTTCTGTTTGGCCATAATTGGTAAAGTTGCCAAATTTGCATCTGATCCGGCCCAACACTTTGTTCCTTTTGTGGGCCTGCACAAGTGGGAGGCAGAGAGAAAAGCGAGCGATGGCCCCAACCCCAACCCCACCCCCATTCCCAATCCCACCACACTTCATTCTTTGCAGAGACAGAGAGGCGACGCGGAGGGCGACGGCTAGGGTTTGCCAAGCCGTCACCTTGGCCACCCCCGTCATCGTCAAATCGGCTGGATCCGCGAGGCCACCCACTCCCCCTGCTCCAGCCACGATTCTCCACTGCTTCGTCGACAGCAAGGTCCGACAACGGCACCTCTTCTCCCCAATCCTGGTCGCGCCGCCCGAAGCTCCGGTGGTGCCAGCTTCGAACAAGTCTACTCCAGCTCCATCTGGTACCACTTCGCAGGTAAGATTGATCTTCCCTGCCCTTCTAATGTCGATCTGACCTTAATTTTGCGATCTAGCAGCACCGCCCAAGTTAAAATCTGACACTTGCTTGTGTGCATGTTTCGGGTATTCGCAGATTTACTGTCAACTAGTAGGTCATATTGCAACAAGTAATTTTACAGCAAGATAATCTGACAATGTACTGCGTAATCATGGTTTTACTTGTTCGTATGGGTAGTAATGGGTAAACACTTTCATGCAAGTAAGAGAAAAAGGTGGGTGTTGGCCAGCATACCTTGCTCGTCGACATAGCCTTCACTATGCTATCATCTTGCTTGGCAGATGCTATCAAGTACTTCCCCCCTGGAAAATGGCCCCCACTGCTAGATATAGAAAAAGTATATTCACAGGAGCATACACATGTTTTGGTTTGTTGGGATAGTTTGAAGACTGTGTATATGTATTTGCTGATGCTTAGTTATTAAAAACTAAAAAGGTGAGCACAGAAGCAGTCCATGAGGAAATTTGTAATGATGGAATGAGGATCAGTTATAGCTTCATGTATTACTCGATGGAGTATGATGATTAGTGCAAATTTTGAAGGATTTGTCAAGTATAGACTGCTCTTGATTGGTGCATGTTTTTGATGATATGTGCACACATGTAATATTTTTGGTTGGTGCATATTTTTGCTGATTGTTGTTACTTCTTACTTGAATTATGTCAGCCTATCTCCAAGATATGGTATGGGTTTATTGGGGTCAATGAAAATTTCCTGTGAGCTAGTAGTACACATTGCAACAAATTCCTCACTGTTGGATTTTCTGACATTTTACTTCATAATCATGATTTTACTTGTTGGTATGGGTAGTAATGAGTAAATAAATAGCAAGTATACAAAAGGGTGACTATTGGTCAGCATACCTTGCTCGTTCTCATAGCCTTCACTACGCTGTCATCTTGCTTGAGAGATTCTATCATGTCCTTATTCTCACTGGAAATTGGAAAATTAACCTCCACGGCTACCTCTAAAAATGTTATGTACAGCAGCAAATGCATTATTTGTTTTGTTGTGACAATTTAAAGACTTTATATTTATTACCTGATGGTACCACACAACAGCCCATCAGGAAATTTGCAGTGATCAAAGGCAGATCAGTTATAGTTTCACGTATTGCTCGATGAGAGCAGTCAATCATGGTTCATTTTTACATGGCTACTAATTGGTTGGTTACCAAGTTTTCTAGTCCAGCTCACAAAATTGTAACCTTGAAATATCCTAATTGGTTATGTCTGCCCAATGATTATGAGTCTAACCACTAGTCTTGACTAGTCGTGTGAATAGTTGTCGACTAGCTTTTTCGTGTAGATGTTTATACATGAACTACGTACTTAGCAAGAAGTATGCGAAAAGATTATTCACATTGTATATGGTGCTAACAAGTCCTAATGGAAGACTGATTTCATATATCAATAACTAACATTTGTTCATTGCAATGCATGCAACAGGTTTGAATGGCAAGGGAAACCATCCTCATCAGCAGTGAAGAGAGTGATCACCGGACCACCTCAGATGATGCTTTAGATGGCACTTCACGTGGGAGTGATGGCTATAGCGGTGAGGACAACACCTCTAGCGACTATGACACTGATGATAGTTCTGATGGAGATGGAGATGTGGACCACGATCCTATGTTGGCACTACGGGGTAAAGTTCTATTTGGCTGGTCAGATATTAAATGAACCGTGAAATATCGAAAGTTGATGTTTGAGTGACACTTGATTACCACACATTAGTTTGTTTGGGTTCTAAATGACCTTCCAAATCAACATTGACTGAACTAGAGCTTACATAGAGCAGTGTTCAGTTGTTAGTTTAAATAAATCAAATATTCAATTTGCCCATGTTTCTACGAGATATTGCTGGGTGGATGTGATTGGGTTATCTATGTCCTTCATTTCTTGATCATTGGAGTAGGCATTGATCATTAACCCAATGCTGATGTTCTAGATCTTCATCTTAATTTTTTTTATACAGGTCCGGGATACCATGTGAGAAAAGGAACTTTCGAGGATCGCATCTTCTACGGCAACCATATATTGCTAAACGAGGATCGGTGGGACTGTCTCAAATCCATAGTAAAGCAGTGCGAACCTCCCATACCATACTATGTCAGCACCGTCACTCGCTCAGCAGTCATCAGAGGGAAGAGCAAGATGGTAAACACTTGGACTTTTCTTTTTGCAAATCATACTTCACTAGTGAAAATGCCATCATGTAGAGACAGAGAGGAGGGCAGGCGTGGTTGTGCAAATCATACTTACTTTTTTTTGTGCAAATCATACTTCATTTTTATGTAACATTATTTATTTCCCTGTGCAATCAGTGTTTCTCAAAGGAGTACAGTCAGGCCTACCTCAAAGATTATCTGCGAAAGCCCATGGTTGTGCGTGTCACCAACGAACATTTTGAAGGTAATAAAAAGGTCTTGTTCAAGATGGGCAAGAAGGACGGGCGAGCGATCATGACGAAGAACTGGAGAGAAGTCGTTGAGGGCGACAGAATGAAAGAAGATCAAATGGCTAACTTCAGGTTCATGGAAAGGAGTGGAGGTGGGCTTAGGGTGAACATGGTTAGTGGCATGAGGATTCGTTGACCCGCCACAGTAGTTTGACGCTAGTTTTATAATCTGTATGTACTAGCCAGTAACTGCAAGTTGGTAGTATCAGCTTTAGGGTCCAGTAAGTGCAACTTAGTAGTAATTGGTACTTGGTAGTAACTGGTACTTTGGTGGTATAACTTTTGGGTCCGACTAGATATGAAGATCATCCAGTAAGTGGAACTTGGCAGTAACTTGGTGGTAGTATGAACCCTATGTGGCATAATGTACTTGCTATGCAAGTCTATATATATAACGCACCCTGGTACCCTCCTTGATATAATTATCTTTATGGGCTGCAATTATATTTCCTTTTTTGCCACAGTGATGCTAGTATTTTTAGAATCAAATCTAACCGGGTTTCAAATGGATTAGACACTACTTTCATTTTTGAATGAGGTTTTTGTGTTGGCTAGTACGAGTTATTTTGAAAATGTGGTTTGTATGTGTGTCGCACAAAAAAATGAAATGCAAAACAAAAACTTGCGGGTCGAAATGCAATGCAAAAAATGATGTTTCTGTTACTTTCGAGATGGCATGCTATTTTCAAAATGATGTTTTTTTAATTTGAAAAATAATATATACTAAAAAAACATGCTATCTTTTAAAAAGCGTAATTAAAAAAATGATGTTTTCAAAATTAGCACGCTGCTTTCAAAACATCATATTTAAAAAAGTATGTATTTTTTGAAATCAGTTTAAAAACAGCGTTATATTTTTAAAAACAACGTTATATTTTTAAAAACAGTGTTGTATTTTTAGAATGAGGCTGTTATTTTGAAATCAGCATGCTATTTTTAAAAACAACATATTCAAAAGAACATGATTTTTTTTTCAAATCAGCATGCTATTTTTGAAATCAGCATGCTATTTTAAAAGTAGCATATTGAAAAGAGCATTATATTTTAAAATAAGTATGCTATTTTTAAAATTAGCATGATATTTTTGAAAACAACATGCTATTTTAAAAGTAGCATATTGAAAAGAGCATTAAATTTTTAAAAGTACCATGCTATTTTTAAAATTAGCATGATATTTTTGAAATTAGCATGTTATTTTAAAAGTAGCATGCTATTTTAAAAATCAGCATGCTATTTTTAAAATCAGCATGATATTTTTAAATCAGCATATTCATTATATTTTATTTTCAATTGAACATGTTTTTTTTCAAATGAGCATGCTATTTTTAAAATATCAGTATACTTATTTTCTATTTGAAAATAAACGATTTTCAATGTTATTTGAAAACGAGGTTTCTATTAACGTTCTATTTTCTTATATATATATATATATAAATTTTCAGTTTCTATTTTATATTTCAAGTATGAAATTTGACTACACTTTGAACAAATTTCAGCAATATATTATGTAAAAAATAAAAATTTTACAGAAAACCAACTGCACTAAAAATGCATTGTTTCATCGATGTTGATAAATCATAACTAGCCTACCATGTCGACCCGTCCATAATAAAATGAGAGTGTACCAATCAAACGAGGAATTCAGAAAAATAGTGGCAGTCCATCAAATAGGTCTAATACATGAGAAACAAGGTGGATCACGGCATGAAAAACTGTCTACTTTAGTTTGTTCTCAATTTTTCGACCCTAGAAATCCTTTTGTTTTCTCTGCTTGATCCTGTGCATCTAAACATCCTGTCTCGACTTCACTTTAACTTTCCTGTGTGAAACAACGTTTGTTAATAGGATATCAAAGAAGATTTGAGCATGTACAGTACACTATAACAGAAAAAAACACTAACTTCACTGATTTTCTCTTCATAGCTATAGAAGCTAACTTGACAGCTCTTATTCGCTCAGCCTGTGGTACATTCCTATCAGGCCTTTTTATATTCATCACCCCTTTGGCCTGTTCTTTACCGCCCTTACTAGAGTCTTTCCTGGAAAAGTTAAGAAACGTCAACACAGTACTAGCAAATACCCGACTTCTAGAGCGGACATGTAAGTACAGACACTAACTTCACTGGTTTTCCTCGCGCACCCTTGTCATCGTTCTTTTTCGTCCTCCCAGCATTGACATTTGGAGCGCCCTTGCGTTTCCTGCAAAAAATGAAATAGATGAATCTGCAGCCAGCATTCGAAAACATGTTTAAGTACGCATAATTGTGCTAATGCCCACTTGTTTGGTTTTGCGTAATCCTCTTCTGCAACCTCCAATGGTCTCTTTCTAGCCCTCCTCAGCCCACCATCTTCTGCATCTGAATCTTCCTCTTCTTCCTCATCTGAATCTCCCTCTTCTTCTGCATCTGAATCTCCCTCTTCTTCTGCATCTGAATCTTCCTCTTCTTCTGTACCTGAATCTTCCTCTTCTTTTGTACCTGAATCTTCCTCTTCTTCTGTATCTGCCTTTGTCTCTTCTTCTGTATCTGCCTCTGTCTCTTCTTCTGTATCTGACTCTGTCTCTTCTTTTCACTTCTTCCTCCTTGTGCTATTAATTTCCCTGATTTTTTCCTGCGTAAATTGAAGAAAACCATGTGAACACTCTCCGGAAGAAGAACATATTAACAATGTAAGCATGTATGGAAATGAACGATGAGATTAACATGTGCACTAACTTTGTTGCTTTTTTTGAATCTTCCTCTTCTTCTATATCTGAATCTGTGTCTTCTTCTGTCTCTAAGTCTTTCTCTTTTCACTTCTTCCTCCTTGTGAACTTTGATTTCCCCGATTTGTTCCTGAGTAAATTGAAGAAAAAGAGAGAACATATTAACATTGTAAGCATGTATGGAAATGAACAATGAGATAAACATGTGCACTAACTTCGTTGCTTTTTTTCCTCTCATCCGCTCATGCCTGGATTTAATCCTCTTGTTCGATTCTTCGGTAGTTGGTCTCCCTTTTGGAACTATTTTGATTGGATTTTCCACGTCATCAGTGCAGCATTCGCGAGCAGCAGAGAAGTATGCCGGCAAAGGAACAAACGATTTATGGCCTTCATCCAAATCAGTTTTTTCTCCATCAACCAATATACTCCGGAGGAACTCCATCACCTGTTCTGACTATGAATCGCTAGCTGCGGCTGTGAATAAAGCGTCACTAGCCATGTTGCGTAGTTGATGTTACTTATTCATGTGATCAGACCATACATGAGTATTCGCAGTCCTCGAAGAAGGGAACGCTGACTTGGCCTGCATTGTCCATCTTTTCTTGACAATTTTTTTTGGAAATGTGCGTACACCAAGATGATCCAGAACGCAGAATATATGTGCGCATGGGTACCTGACTTTCCAACTTTTTATATTTACAAGTTGCATCATCCAGTCTTGCTCCTGTAAACAGACAAGTCACGTGATATATAAAATCCACAGGTTAGCATCCACGCCTTGTGCATCCAACTTTTTTGCCTCCAACTCCTCACTGTCCTTACCTTCCAAGTGATTGGGATCCTTAGCATCTAGGTTTTTGGCATGCAAGTCCACACCATCCTTGCCTTCCAAGTCATTGGGATCCTCAGCATCCAAGTTTTTTGCATGCAAGTCCTCAGCATCCTTACCTTCCAAGTCATTGGGATCCTCAGCATCCAAGTTTTTTGCATGCAAGTCCTAAGCATCCTTACCTTCCAAGTCATTGGGATCCTCAACATCCAATTTTTTTGCATGCAAGTCCTTAGCATACTTACCTTACCTTGCAATTCTCTAGCATCCCTACCATATGAGACTTTATCATATGGGACTTTGCGCAAAACTCCAAACACGACCAAACCATCACATGCTACCCGGTCCGTGACCTACCAATTTGTCCCTTCGACAATCTGACGCTTTAGCTTTGGAAACATCACAATTGTATAAATATAAGAGGCAGCAATCTCCAGAGGGTGTGCATTCAGCTTAGTGAAGGGTATCGTATGTGTTGCTACTGCGTCTAATGCTGCTTCAGTCTTACGCATTATGGATACACAGTGCTCAACATGCTGCAACAAATCAACAAGCTGCATCTTCCTGTTCAGGTGCACATGAAGCCTTGAGTTGAGAGACTCACTCCTCTGATTACTCATCATGCCTAGGAAATATCTACCCTTTGTGTACGCAGCAGCCCATTTGTGTCGCAACTCATACATCCTGTTAACCCATGACGACCTCTTGCCCGTTGGTTTTATTTTGAACCGAACCTTATAAGCCTCCCATCTTTTCTCAAACTCATCAACATCCCAACGACGGTAAATGAATTCCCTAAATTGCTCCAGCTTTTCGTCACGGAGGTGCATCACCATATTCTCCTCGATATGCCACGTGCACAAACGATGATCTGTTCCGGTCCAGACAATAGCTATTGCTTTAGCCATTGCACCGCCCCCATCGGTGATTGCTGAAATTGGTGCCGTCTGGGACATTGCCTTCAAAAATACATGAAGAAGCCACTGGTATGATGCAACTGTCTCGTCTGACACTAGACCGACCCCAAACAAAACTGTGCTGCGGTGATGGTTCAGACCAACAAATGGAACAAACGGAAGCCTGTACTTGTTAGACCGATATGTACTGTCGAACACCACGACACCACCAAAGGAAACATAGTCAATGCGGGATTGTGAGTCAGCTCAGAATATGTTCCTCAAATGGCCTTCATTGTCTTTTGTGTATTTGAGAAAGAATTTCGGGTCTGCTTTTTTCTGTGCAATCATATAGGTGAGCAAATATCTAGCGTCACTGCCTTCTATCTTGCGCTTCTTCTGGACTGAAACATGGTTGTATACATCTCGATCTATAAATCCAAGCTTGTCGGGACCTCCGACATTCTTCTCCATTACATTCATAATCTGATGTGTTCGAAGTCCACCGACAGCATACTCGATGACATCGGCCTTTTGTGCGTCAGTCATTCTACGATGAGCCGACAAGTACGGAGTCAGGTCCGAGGGACAAACAGATGGTTATGCTTGTCCACAAAATTCTTGACGAACCAGAGGCCACTGCTATCTTGTAGCTCAACCTGAAAAAGAGCGGGACACCCACACCGAGAAAGACCCCTCGGTGTTCTTTTTCTTTCAGCTCTGTTAAAGTGCTTAAGGGCCTGCCATCCTTGTTTGCAGCACTTGTATGCCCTTCTATATGCATTTTGTTTCGGACCTGGACCCCTGTACTTCAGATCATCCTTTCTAACACCAAATCCTTTTTTCTCGCATAGCCTACATAGAACATGTAGGCTTCTTCCTCAGTCCTGAACGTCTTCTTCACAATCTCTAAGTATTCCATACACTCATTCAGGTCTGAACCAGCCATGCCTTTATTATCAATTCCTTTACCTTGCATGTGTACATCATCCATGTCTATGCCATCCTTGCCTGCATCCTCATTATCCTTATCATCCATGCACATACCATCCATTCCTTTGGGGTCCATGCCTTTGCCTTTGTTGCCTCTATGACCCATGTCCTTGTCATCCTTGCCTATATCACCCAAGTTTTTGCCATCGTTGCCTTTATCATCCATGTAGTTATGCTGCCAGCGAAAACAGATAGTCAATGTTACGGATGGATAGCATACGTTACCAAAATTATGCACTACTCTGCTTAAATAATTGATTTAATTTTTCATATCGGATTCATGTACCTAACTTAGTCCTTCAAAAGATGTAAGTAAATATGCCCTGACTAAATCCAGAACTTTGTAATTGATTGTACTAGCTCTAACTGACGATCTCCTAACTAAATCCAAAGTCCACGAGTCCTTCAAATGCCTTGATAGATTCACCCTGATAGATCAATTATCTCCAAACTCCATTCAAAATTATCTGCTAACTAAATCCAAATTATCTCCTAACAAAATCCAAAAGTATGTCCTAACTAAATCCAAATTATCTCCTAACTAAATCCAAAATAAGTCCAAACTCCATACAAGATAATTATCTCCTAACTAAATCCAAAATATCTCGAAACTCAATTCAAAAGTATCTCCTAACTAAATCCAAAATAACTTTCTTTGAATCCAAATCTGCTGACAACTTTCTCATGCACATAATCCTAACTAAGTCCTTCAATATGTCCTAGCTACATCCGACTTACACTTCCTTTCAATCGTAATCTCATCACAACTTTCTGAAAACATAAACCCTAATCCTCAGATGACATATCCTAAACCCTAACCAAATCCGACCGAAATCTCCTCACAACTTTTTGAAACGATAAACGATAAACCTCACATGACATATCCTAAACCCGAATCAAATCCGACCCCTATTGGTTCTATATGCAGAAGGGACCAGAAAAGATTTGAGATGGCTAGACACTTACAGCGAAGATCTGGCGTGAAAAAGTTGATGCACGTCGATGAGGATGATGTGGCCTCTCGGGTCGGGGAAGGTGATGTCCGCTCGGGGAAGGAGTGGATTAGCGGCTCGTCGGAAGATCTGGCGCCGCGACCCGAGTGGGGTGACTTGCGATGGAGGGGGAGGGGAGGAGTAGGAGCAGGAGGGGTAGACACGACGGGTGCGATCGGCGGCGATCGAGGGCGCCAGAGGCGATCGTGGGGGCCCGAGGTTAGGGCTCGAGAGGAGGAGAGAGGACGAACCGCTCTAACCGAAATTCAAAAGAGTACGCACGATGATGGGACCTCTATAATGAAGTGCTTTATTAATGCAATTAATTTAATCGAAAAATTTAGGACGAGAATACCCCTGAACCAAATTGGGCCGATTAAAGGTAAAAAATATTTAGGTCAAAAATACCCTTGGGCTTAAAAGGGTCCAATTATTCTCATCCGTTAGATCGGTCATATAATACATGTGCTCTGGTGCATTATAATGCACCGTAAACTTTCCCTATAATAATGGACACCGCGGCCACAGATCAGGACCTTTGCGTGCATGCAACTAAAAACATTTGCAACATGCCCACAACGCGGCTGAGCTTAGGCCTGAGCATCACCACTGGATCGACGCACAACCATCAACGCTGAGGACTTGAGAGTCGTCGGCGCCACGTATGCGAGCATCGTTACTTACTTTCATTGTATTTGTATGTATAATACTCCCTTCGTTGGTTTTGGTGGGAATCTTGGTTGGTTTAGTGCGGCCGTGCAGTACTTAATATATTGCCGGTAGGTGCTAATCTCATCTGACGCACCATGCATCGCCTGCTGGCCGGTGCACAACAACAGTCAGCACAGCAGGGGACATGAGCACATGATGCGGCCAGGGCCACACATGATTCAGAGATGTTTGTTTATATATCCTGCCATGATTGCATATAAGTATCATCCCTTTTGAGCGCACCAGCGACATACATACTCATACTCTTTATTCAATTCAAAGTTTATCTGTAACTCTGTATTGCATGTTCTTCTGTATCTACATTCCAATCTCTGCATGCACGATCCACTCAGAAAAGAAATATCTCTACATGCATGCATGCATTAAGGTGGCCAGCATGCATCCATGCATGTGAAGAGCTACAAACTACTTTCTCCGTCTCATAATATAAGGTCGTTTCCTCTGCTAAAATACAGATACTCATTTTGCTTAAAATTTGTCAATAAAGTACCGTCCTAATACACTTTCTATTCATTACTGCTCTCTTTGTACTCAGGCCTTCAGCTACTCTGAACCTTTGTTTTTTTGCGTGTGGCAGTTACCCTGAACTTGAAAGTGAGGTGAGGCCAGAGGACACACTATCAAGGATCCATCGCTTGGCCTCAAGTTGTGTATTGTTTCCCACTCCACATATAATTGTATTAAGATGGTATTCGTCACAATTCACAAACCATTATACTAGGAAATCCATCTACCAGTACTATTATGCAAATCTTGCCGGGGGAGGCAGGCCGCCCACATGCATGCGTCGTTGTATTCTTGTGCTCTCAAGTGATTGTGCTTTTGGCGGCTTTCGGCTGCCGGCCGGAGCCAACACAAGGCAGCATGTGCACCTTCACCTACACATACGTGTATGCATTCAAAGAAGAGCAACGTATAGTGTTACGTTGACAGGTGGGGCCAAAAAGAATGCTGTCGGCATCACGTGTAAGGTATGGCCATTTCCATCTTTTATAAACCAGAAGGAGAACTGTTTTCCTTTTCCCTTTTACACTCTGATAGCGAGTGTTTTTCGATGCTCACAATCACCTCCACTGGATTCTTCAGATAGGGAGAATGAAGGAGGATTGATCACATATACGAAAATGACCAACTCGACTATGGCACCATGCTACTCTCTCTGTAAAGAAATATAAGAGCGTTTATATCATAGTTTAATTATCTATACACTTTTATATTTGTTTACGGATGGAGTAATTGCAAATGCTTATGACTAGAAACTGTTTTGAGCCTTTTATTTTCTAACATAGCGTACTCCAGGCCAGATAAATCAGTTTGAATGACAATTATTGTGGGACAGAGGCAGTATTACACAATACCTTACCGTTATCGTGATCATTTATTATTATTATTATTATTATTATTATTATTATTGTCATTATTATTATTATTGTGCTAGTGGGAGCTCCAGCATGAAAATGAAAAATAAACATGAAAAGGAAATGGGAACCAATAGAGACCGCCAACTTGCGCAGTTAATTATTCCCTGGAAATTGAAGAAACCAACCGTGCTGTCTTCACTTGGGCGCAAAGAGGCCAAGCAGAGGTGGTGAACCCTGAAAGTGAAGCTCTAGGATAGGAGAACGGGAGCCAACAAACAAGAAGAATAAAAGCTAGGAGGGGTCCGAGATTCCCGCTGGACCTTGGTTCCCTTCCCTTTTCTTGGCTCATTGGAAGGCCCTGCCTGCCATCTGGGTTCCCGGCGACTGGCGCAGGAGAGCGTGGGGTTTTGGGAACTCCAGCATCAACCCCATCATTTCTTTGGTGCACTGGCTTTTGGGGCGAAATTGGTAAGGTTTTATATCTTTCCCTTTTTCTGCTGCCTCAGTTTGTTGGTTTGAATTCCATAGTTTTTCTTATTGAATTATCTTTTCTCGTTGGTTTGATGTTGTTTGTTAGGATCGGCTGCGATGCCAAAAGCTGGTACGAATGCTGAGATTTGCCTTCTCCCCTTTGCAGTATCAGGTGCTGTGTTCATGGCCCAAGGGTACTGATTGGTGGGGATCCCAGCGCTTGCAACGGTTTTGTCCAAGGCAGCCTTGCTTCCCGTAAATCAAAGCAGCCAAGTCTTGGTTTTTTTGCGATCACAATCTCAGCTCCTTAGAAATTGCAGATTAGGTGGCTTGTTCTCAAGCAGCCGTAATCGCCGGAGTTGGTGAGGCAAGGGGTTAAGAACAGGGGTGTTACAGATTGAGGAATCCCTCCGGTCACGTCTGGTTGATTCTTGGGCTTGGGCATGGAGAGGCAGACCAGCTTCCGCCTGGGCGCGCTGGAGAAGCTCAAGAGCTTCCGGGGGATGGACAACTTCCGGCGGAGCAAGGACAGCCCCGGCAAGCGTGGTGACACGCCGCTCCACCTCGCGGCGAGGGCCGGCAGTGTCTCCAATGTCCAGAGGATCCTTGCCGAATCCGGCCGGGAGATGGCCGGCGAGCTGGCCGCCCGGCCGAACCAGGACGGGGAGACGGCGCTGTACGTGGCCGCTGACAAGGGGCACACCGAGGTGGTGCGCGAGATCCTGAAGGTCTCTGATATGCAGACGGCGGGTATCAAGGCCAGCAACAGCTTCGACGCTTTCCACATCGCGGCCAAGCAGGGCCATCTGGGTAAGCTGTTTTCCTTGTCACCAGTCCAGCATATTGTTCTGATAATTCTTTTCTATCCAAATCCTGTGAAATGATTCCTTCGAAGTCTGTGTAATCAGGATTTGGGCATAGATTTTGGTGCAGTGAGTAGATTGCTCCGGGTCAAAAAAATGTCTATTCTTATCTGATTGAGTTGGTGACATAGTGGTGCTCACATCAAGAACAGTGATTTTGTTCATGATCTTTTCATCTAAGAATAAGTGCTAACATCTGGCCATCTTTTTCTCATTAATGTCTGAAACGAATGCATACCTGATTTGATTTAGACTCTAGTCTTGACTATTTTATGTAGGTGGCAACTGACAAGTTGAGTTTCTCTGTAGCACCAGCAGTCCTAATTTATGAGGGCTAGGGAAAATCTGGGTTATTCTCAAAGAAGTTATGGTGTGATGTAATAAGAGATAGTCGTAGTTGTGTTGTGCACGTTGGATATAATGCAACCACTAGTTAGATCTTATCTCACTCTGCTTCATTCTCTATTGGAGTTTATATCATTCTGATCTGTTGACTTTCTGATAGCGGAGATCGAATTACAGTCATAAACCATAGCTGTAATTACCTGCTTGATAATATGGTTTAAGGTAAATTTCCAAAATATATGTGGCTTATTCTCTTGTTCCATTTCTTGATTTCACAGATGTATTGAAGGAGCTGTTGCAGGCCTTTCCTGCTCTAGCAATGACTACAAACTCTGTAAACGCCACGGCTTTGGAAACTGCTGCCATTCAGGGTCACATTGATATTGTCAACCTCCTACTGGAAACTGATGCTAGCCTTGCCAAAATTGCGAGAAATAATGGGAAAACAGTTTTGCATTCCGCGGCGAGGATGGGCCATGTGGAAGTTGTAAGATCCTTGTTAAATAAGGATCCAGGGATTGGTTTGAGAACAGACAAGAAGGGACAGACGGCACTGCATATGGCGTCCAAAGGAACGAATGCTGAAATTGTGGTTGAGTTGTTGAAGCCTGATTTCTCAGTTAGCCATCTAGAAGATAACAAGGGGAACAGGCCACTGCATGTTGCGACTCGGAAGGGCAATATCGTTGTAAGTGAACAGATATTGTGAATCATTTTCTACAGTTACATATATTTACCGTTTTCAGTTATGCTGTTTATCAATCATTTGCTATTCTGTCCTGTCACAGTGTTACTGAACCTAGTTTTGCTAAGGCTAATTGGAGCATAAAGTTCAGCAGCTTTTTTTTGCTGTAAACATCTTCTCTGCTTAGGATTGCAATAATGTTTTTCTTTCTTTCAGTAAACAAATAAATAAAATTAAGAACAAGATTATTTGAACCTGTTAGAGGCATAATATTTCACTGAAGCTGAACATAAACATGATGTAGCTAGGGTTCTTGGAAAGAAGGATTGATGTCTCTTAGTAATTGTTCTGTTGAGAACTTTCCAGTTCCTATTCTGCAGTGGTTTTTGTATATTGACTGATCCATGTGTGATTCCTTGCAGATAGTGCAGACTCTACTATCAGTTGAGGGGATTGATGTCAATGCAGTTAACAGATCTGGAGAGACTGCTCTTGCCATTGCTGAGAAGATGAACAACCAAGAACTTGTCAACATTCTGAGAGACGCCGGCGGCGTCGTAACTGCAAAAGAGCCGGCGCATCCTGCAAACCCGGCAAAGCAGCTGAAGCAAACCGTGAGCGATATCAGGCACGACGTCCAGTCCCAGATCAAGCAGACACGGCAGACCAAGATGCAGGTCCAGAAGATCAAGAGCAGGCTGGAGAAGCTCCACATCGGCGGCCTGAACAACGCCATCAACTCCAACACGGTCGTGGCGGTGCTCATCGCCACCGTGGCCTTCGCCGCCATATTCACCGTGCCCGGCAACTTCGTGGAGGACATGAGCCAGGCGCCCCCCGGCATGTCCCTGGGGCAGGCGTACGTGGCCAGCGACCCGGCCTTCATAATGTTCCTGGTGTTCGACTCGCTGGCGCTCTTCATCTCGCTCGCCGTCGTGGTCGTCCAGACGTCGCTGATCGTGGTGGAGCAGAAGGCCAAGAGGAGGATGGTGTTCGTGATGAACAAGCTCATGTGGCTGGCGTGCCTCTTCATCTCCGCGGCGTTCATAGCGCTGACCTACGTCGTGGTCGGCCGCGGAGATTGGTGGCTGGCATGGTGCACCATGGCCATCGGCGCGGTGATCATGCTCACCACCCTCGGCTCCATGTGCTACTGCATCGTGGCGCACAGGATGGAGGAGAAGAGCATGAGGAAGATCAGGAAGGCCTCCGCGAGCCAGTCCCGGTCATGGTCCATGCCGGTCGACTCGGACCCGGAGCTGATCAACACCGAGTACAAGAAGATGTACGCGTTGTAGATCAGGGTCACGATCACGTCGCGGGGATCTGTACATAGTTATTATCATCAGGCGCTGTTTCGCTCGAGTCTCTTCGATCGAGTGATGAATAACTTTCAGTGGGGTTTTGACATTTTGACATGAACCGAAGGTACTTTTGCTGCTGAAACAGTATCACCTCAGCTCTGCTTGTATTGCAGCCTGGATGGAGATAAGGCACCTGGATCCGTCTGGTGCATGCTGTATGGATTCGTGGTAGTCCTTGTAAGTGGCATCTTGTACGCATAATTTTGCACGAGTACCTACAGTTTTTAGAGAAGGGAGCAAAAGATTTATAAGAAATTCTCGTGGGATGCGAACATTCGACAAAGATAACACTACATCCACACCTACCAAAGTCCTAAGACTACTCTCTCACAAATCTCTTGAAACCATCCACACCACCTATAGCAATCTCCATCGCGCTGCGGCTGATCGATGGGTTTGAAAAGAGGATTCGTGCCTTCTTTTGAAAAAGGACCGACGTTGTCAGCGGTGGCCATTGTCTGGTGGCTTGGGAGCAAGTGTGCAAGCCGTTCGAGTATGGTGGATTGGGCATCCTGAACCTCAAGCTATTAGGCTATGTGTTTTGGGCACGCTGGCTATGTGATTCGGGCCTCGTCGGCATGGATCTCAGGCGGGGGTGGCGCGGCGTGTCGCCCCGAGGCGGACCCCGCGGGAGGGGCTCACTTTCCTTGCGGTTCCGGCCGTGGAGGAGAGTCTCCTGCTTCAGGAGGCTGCACGGGGCCCAGGGGCGGCTGCTGCGGCGGCGACGACGGGGCTTGCGGCGCCAGCGACGACGGTGCTTGCAGCGCCGACGTCGGGGGGATCGCCTGGCTCTAGGGTTGGAGATCCAGAGCCGGGGGATCGACCCGGTGGGCTGGGGGCCCAGTTGGGCCTGGGCACCTGCGTGGATGCGCGGTTAGTTCCGGCCTCTGGACCGGCCCAAGTGGTGGAGGCTGACCTGGTGGGGCTGCGACAGGGGAGCCCAGTCCCTCTAGGCAGGCAGCCCGGCCCGCTCGGCCCCGGTCCAACGGAGAGGGTATATAAATCGATCTGGCTGCCGAAGGGTGCCCTAGATCCATCGCTAGGGTTTCCAGACACCAGATCGGAGGCGCGGCGTCTTGGTTCTTCCGTCCGTGTCCTCATCCCCTCTCGCCCCCCGCCGCCCCTCGCGTGGTCCTTCGCCGAGGTGGTGGCCATGGGTTCCAAGGCTGATCGTCGGGTGGACAAACGCCCCCTCCCTCCTCTCGACCTTGCGGCGGAGCGCGACCGCAAGCGCGAGCTAAGGGCGCAGGCCAAGGCGCAGGGCGCGGCCCGCGAGGGCGAAGCTGGTGGTTGGGGGCCGCCGCCGGCGTGGTGGCTGAAGGAGCAAGAGCGGAAGAAGCGCAAGAAAGAAGAGTACAAGCGGAAGGGGCTCGAGCTCAAGCAGATCGAGGAGATGCCCCAGTTCCAGGGTGACCGTGTGGGCGATCCCTACGCCACAAAGAAGAAGAAGTTCAAGTCCGCGGGGAAGGCGCGCTCCAAGTCGCCGGTCGTGCAGCTCGCGGGGTCCTCCAAGGGCACGGCCGCCGAGCCCATTCCGGTGGAGGAGGCCGACGACTGTGAGTGCTTCAAATGCGGCAGGGCAGGCCACTTCCAAAGCTCCTGCAAGTTCCTGCTGCTCTGCATCCTGTGCTCACAGAAGGGCCACGTCTCGGCCTGCTGCCCCTCCCGAGGCAAGCCGCTCCTGCTCCAGACGATGGGGCACGCCATCCAGGGAGGCGGCTTCTTCTGTCTCCAGTTCCCAGAGGAGGCCGAAGACGCGCAGCAAGGCTTTGGGATCAATGCGGCCATCCTCTCTGTGGCTCCGGGTGTGCTGTCGAAGGAGCTCCTGGAGGTCGAGCTGCCACACCTGTTCGAGGGAGAATGGGACTGGCAGGTCGCGCAAGTCGATGCCGACAGCTTCTCCGTGGTGTTTCCAGACCCATCCATGTTGCGCCTGGCCACGCGCAGTGGAAAGCTATTCCTCTCCATCAACAATATCACTGTGCTGATTCGGGATGCTGCGGCCGATGCGCCCAAGGGTGAATCCATGCCTGAGATCTGGGTGAAGCTGTGGGGCATTCCCCCAAAGCACCGCAAGGTGGACCGTCTCATGGCGGGGCTGACGATGTTGGGCCGACCACTTGTGGTGGATGAGCTCTCTCTGATCCGTTCTGCCCGGTGCGGATGCGGTTCGCGTGCCGCAAACCTGAGCTGATGCGGGGCTCTGTCCAAATCTGGTTCAATGGGGAGGGTTTTCTCATCAAGCTTGAGCCGGAACTCGACCCCCCCCCCCCGTCGCGGGGCGCCGGCGCTGCCGCCCCTCCCCCTCCCAGCAAGGACAAGGGTCCGGACCGTAATGACCCTGACAAGGACAAGCAACAGGACCGGGGACGCAACAAGGACCAAGACGCGAGCATGGAGGACGACTCCATCGACACGGCGGCCTAGGAGAAGCTTGGGATTCGGGGTGCGGGCTCTCCGGCGCCTCGAACCCGCCCAGTGGACGCTTCGGCCTCGGCGGTGGCCATGGACATCGAGGTGGCTAACCAATACGGCTCCAATCAGGGGCTGGCCTCCCCACCTTCTGCGGCTCTGCTTGACAAGGGGACAACGGCGTCCTGTGCCACGGGCGTGCCGGCGGGGGAGCGCACACCCCTGGTGCTGTCCCCAAGCTCTACCCTCCCGACCACCACCAAGTCGCCGGCTTCGGGTGGGCTGGGGGGCAGCAAAAGTGGCTCGGTGCGGCAAGCGAAGAAGCTGGCTGGGCGCAAGATCAACACTGAGGGCGTCCGCTCCATGGACCCGCTGGGCGCGCCTCCCACTCCTCGGCAGACGGTGATGGCGCTCGCCTCCCCCTCGCGCTCCCTCTCGGCGACGTCCTGGCCCAGGAGGTCTCCAAGGCGGCGCCGATCGTGCAGGCGCGGCGGTCCAAGGTGGTGCCATCGGTCCCAATCTGCTCCAGCTCGCGTTCCAGGGGCTCCAAGGCGGGTCTTGCGGCGATGCAACGGGTGCAGCTCATCCAGGCCCAGAAGAACCTCGATCTCTCAGGTAATCCTCCACCGCGCTTTTTTGTCTTGCAAACTTTTTCGGATGGCCATCTTAGTGAGGTTTTAGAGGAGAGTGGGGTGGATGCGTCATGTCTAGGTGGCACGCGCGAGCTGCTGCCTCTGTTGCGTGCTACGGAGCAGGCGCAAGCCGCGCTCGCAACTGCGGCTGTGGCGCGCGCGGACCAGGTGGTAGGCAGGGGATCCTCTCACACTAGCGGTCCGGCCCGATGAGGGGGATTTGGCAACAGGGGTTGGCCCCCCTTCCTTACCTTGCCGGGCCAAGGTGAGGCGTGTGGCCAAAGCGGTGTCTTCGAGAGGCATCCGCCTTTGCAATAGGATTATTTAGATGCGGGCTATTTTTTGGAATATCCGAGGGTTCGGTCACACGGGCCGCCGGACCCAGCTTAAGGAATTTATGCGAAAAGAGGGGGTCGACATAGTGGCCCTGCAGGAAACTATCAAGGCTGACTTTAGACATCACGAATTGCTGGCCATTGATCCCCTCGAGAGGTTCTCGTGGAACCATGTCGCGGCGTCTGGGCACTCCAGGGGTATGTTGCTTGGATTTGACAACGCCGTGTATGAGGTGCTGGCATGGGATGCGGGCGTCTTCTTCATGGCTGGCCATATTCGCCACCGTCAGACTTAGCGGGAGCTGGTGGTGATACAGGTCTACGGCCTGGCCGACCACTCGTGCTCGGCTGTTTTCCTAGGCGAGCTTCATCAGAAGGTTCTCGCTGTGAGCTCTGCGCTGATCCCTCTCGTGGTCGGGGGGGGGGGGTTAACCTGATTCGCTCGGGAGCGGACAAAAACAACGACAACATAAACTGGCCAAGGGTAGCCATGTTTAATAATGCCATTGCCTCCATGGCTCTTAGGGAGGTGACCAGGTTGGGGGCGCGCTATACTTGGACCAACAAGCAGTTGGCCCCGATTAGATCTATGCTAGATAGGGTTTTCATCTCGCCCGATTGGGAGCTGGTTCATCCTCTGTGCTCGCTAGTGGCTGAGACCAGAATCGGGTCAGACCACATTCCCCTAATTCTATCTTCAGGGGAGGATAGGATTCGTAGAAGCCCTCGTTTCTTTTTCGAAACTGCCTGGTTTGAAAACCCAGAGTTTGACTCCATCTTCAGAGCGAAGTGGTACGCTTGTGTTAGCCAGGTGACTAACCAGCGGGGCCCAATGGACTTTTGGATCGCGGCAGGGAGCCGCCTCCGGGCCAGCCTTAAGGGATGGGGGGCCAACGTGGGCCGTCAGGACAAGGTGCTCTGGGAGGGCATCCTTGGTGAGATTACAAGCCTCGACCAACAGGCGGACGCGCGGCCTTTCTCTGAACAGGAATGGGCTTGTCGCTACGCCTTGGAGGACCATGTGCAGTCTCTCTTGCGTGCGGAAGAAGAATACTGGAGGCGTCGAGGTGGCCTAAAATGGACACTAAAAGGGGACGATAACACGAAATACTTCCATTCCTACGCCAATGGGCTTCGGCTTAGGTGTGCGATCCTCCGCTTACAGTCAGATCAGGGCTCTTGCTGACTCAGGAGGATATAGTGCGACACGTTTATGAGTTCTACCTGCAGCTCATGGGGACAAGCGAGGAGCATCGCGCAGGGATCCGCGCTGACTTGTGGGACCCCTCCCAACTTGTAACCGACCGGGAGAATGAGGAGCTGGGGCTCGCATTCTTACCCGAGGAAATTGACGCGGCGCTTGGTGGCATGAAAACTGACACGGCGCCAGGTCCGGATGGGTGGCCCGTAGCCATGTTCAAGCGTTTCTGGCCAATCCTCAAGGGGCCCATGTTTGAGATTTGTAACGGGTTCATGCGAGGGATGGTTGACATTGCTAGGCTCAACTTTGGGATCCTTTCGCTTATCCCTAAGGTAGCAGGCGCTGACAACATCCGCCAGTATAGGCCGATCGCGTTGATCAACGTCCCTTTCAAGATCTGCTCCAAAGCTACCACCACCCGTCTGGTTCCGATAGCTCACCACATCATTAGCCGCACCCAAACGACGTTTATCAAAGGCTGCAACATCCTGGAGGGCTCGCTTGCGCTTCAGGAAATCATTCATGAACTTAAACGCACTAGGGAACCGGCTATCCTTCTAAAATTAGACTTCGAAAAAGTGTATGATCACGTCAACTGGAACTTCTTGCGTCAGGTGCTTTTGTCTTGGGGTTTCTCGACCATGTGGGTCCACCGAGTCATGCAGCTGGTCACGGGTGGCCAGACTGCGATCTCGGTAAATGGGGAAGTGGGTAACTTCTTTCGGAATAAGCGGGGACTGCGTCAGGGTGACCCAATGTCTCCGCTCCTGTTTAACTTCATGGTAGATGCCCTCGCGGCAATGCTACGGAGGGCGACCGCGGCTGGCCACATTAAGGGAGTGGTTAGCCATCTCATCCCAGGGGGGTTTCGCACTTGTAGTACGCGGACGACACTCTGCTACTGTTCCAGCCGAACACTCATAGTATTGCAACAGTGAAAGCAATTCTACTGAGCTTCGAACTGATGTCCGGCCTTAAAATCAACTTTCACAAGTGCGAAATGCTGTCTATGGGGATGGACAGCGAGGAGGGGCGACATATTGCTGATCTCCTTAATTGCAAAGTGGGGAATTTCCCTTTTTCATACCAAGGTCTGCCTCTGGCCCCTCGTAGAGTGACTATCGATGAATGGGCACCCCTCACGGGGAAGGTAGGTAGGAAAGTAAGCCCTTGGCGGGGCAAATTCATGTCATCCGCGGCACGCCTGGTTCTGACTAACTCTAGTCTTTCCTCGCTGCCAATGTTCGCGATGGGGTTGTTTCTACTGGCAGAGGGGGTCCATGCCAGTTTGGATACGCCTCGCGCCCGTTTCTTTTGGGAAGGGACGGGCCTCAAGCGCAAATATCATATGGTCAAGTGGGTTGCAGTGTGCCGCCCCAAGTCTTTGGGTGGACTGGGGATCACCAATACCAGGCTCCGGAACATTGCGTTAATGTGCAAGTGGCTCTGGAAGCTGTCGCAAGGCGCGACCAGCTTGTGGGCTGATATCCTTAGGGCCAAGTATTTCCCAAACGGGAATTTTTTTGAAGGGGCAGCTGGGGGCTCTCCTTTCTGGCAAGATCTTCGGGCGATCAGACCCGCTTTTGACCTAGGAGCCAAATTTTGCATTGGCAATGGCCGATCCGCCCGCTTCTGGTTAGATTTATGGGTGGGTCCAGGCCCACCTTGGGATGTGTTCGCCGAGTTGTACATGCTCGTAGTCCATCCTAATCAAAGTGTGGCCGAGGCTCTAGCATCCCTTCAGGCCATTGCGTTTAGCTGCAACTTGACAGCCCAAGAGTCAGCAAGGTGGGATACTTTGCTTGACCCGATTTCCTCAGTGACGCTATCTGACGAGCCAGACCGGGTGTCTTGGCACCTTAGCGCATCTGGGAAATTCACCGTCAAGTCCTTATACCGCAAAATGTGCCAAGGGGAGGTTCAACGTGAGGTCAAGGGACTGTGGCCGGCCCGCGTTCCGCTAAAGATTAAAGTCTTTCTCTGGCAGTTGCTTCGAGACCGGCTTCGCACATCCATCAATATAGCTAGAAGGAACGGCCCAACCTCAGGTCCCTGTGCACTATGCGAGGAACCATAGAACGCAAACCACGTTTTCTTTCGATGCCCACTCGCACGGTTTGCTTGGAGCGCAATGTGTGAGGCGGACGGGGTCACTTGGGACCCTAGATCCTCCTCTGACCTTCTGGACTTGCTTGATTAGGTTCAGGGTCAGCCCAAACGTGTGCTTTGGGCGTGTAACGGGGCGATGCTTTGGTCCTTATGGCTCACTCGCGATAAATTTACCATCGAAGGCACTTTCCCATCGCACCCGGCTAACATTATATGCAAATGCTCTATTCTCCTACAGCAGTGGAGTCCGTTGGCGAAGCAGAAGGACTCTGACATCTTCAAGCACGCACAAGAACGACTCTGTCAGGTCTACATGGCGGCTAGGGAGCCGATCCAGCACACATGAGGACGGGTGTGCTTCTTTTGTCTCACGAGCCTGCGTGCTCATCTTTAGGTTATGGCCTTGTAATTCGCTCGCTTTCCGGCTTTGAACCCTCCCAGTAACTATCTTTCGTGATTGCCGTGGGCTTTTGGTTATGCCCGTGTAATGACTTATGATTGTGACTCTGCTTGTCCCGTTGTGGGCTTTATTAATCTAAAGTCGGACGCTTCTAGCGTCTTCATTCTAAAAAAATGCAACGCACATCTGATTGCTACTGGTCGGGCCTGTAGCCGGCCGTGGAGCCTGAGGTGTAGGCTATTTTTGACTCGTCCATCAAGGTGACGTTGGGGCATGGTAAAATGGCTCTTTTTGGACGGATTTTTTGACTCCACGGGCATTCCATTCAGTTCGAGACCCCAGAGCTATTCCTAGCGGTGAACGACGGTGCGCGGCGCATGCGAACGGTTCATGAGGCCTTGGCGGACCGCGCTTGGATTAGGGACATCACAGGGGTGTTGACGGTTAGAGTGCTAACTCAATTTTTGATGCTCACAGACTTGCTTCTCGAGGTGCACCTACTCCTTGAGATTCCGGATCGCATAATCTGGAAGTGGACGCCGACTGAGGTATATTCTGCGAGCTCAGCTTACCAGGTGTTCTTTGCTGGCCTCGAGAGGTTCCCATGCGGTCGGGCCCTTTTGAAGACTTGGGCCCCGGCCAAGTGCAAGCTTCACTTCTGGCTAGCGATGAGGCATCAAATTTGGATGGCAGACAGACGCCTTCGACATGGCCTCCAGTTCCATGTCATGTGCCCATTATGCGAGCAGGAGGCTGAGACTGCAGACCACCTAGCACTGGGTTGTGTGTTTGCCAGGGAGGTGTGGCACTCTACCCTCGCATGGTGTGACCTCGGCCAATTGGTGCCCACCATGGATGCAACTCTCATAGAGTGGTGGCTAGCCAGTCGTGCGATGATCTCGAAGGAGCGGAGGAAGGGTTTTGATTCCCTTGCCCTCCTCATCGTCTGGATGCTATGGAACGAGCGTAATAGTTGTGTCTGCGGCGTCCTGGGAACGGGGGTCCCCAGACTTGCTTGCCTGCGGCCCGCGGCGTGGCTGAGCCAGCAGGCCGTACGACCCATCTTCATCAACAAGGCATCCAAGACCCTCGCGAGGGTCCAAGCCTCGCGAGGCGGACGAGCGGCCTAGCTAGGAAGGCTCACAAGGAGCGGAGATATCAAGGCAGGGCAAACCTCATGAGGCCCTCGTGACGTAAGCCATGATGCACGACACCAGGCGGGCGCCAGCGCGCACAGTGTCCTTATTTCCTCTTTGGTGCTAAGGAATAAAGCGTAGGTGCGGAGTACCAAGACATCAAGCAAAGGTTTCCATATCGGTGCAACGAGACTAAGACCAGCAAGACTGCAGGACGGAGGTCACCATGGAGCCCAAGGCGGGCGTCACCACCAGAGCCTTTTGCAGGCGAGGACTGCTTTTGTCAGGATAAGTTGTACTAGCTGTCCCCTTTCGAATTGGCCATTGTTGGCTCCCTTCCCGCTCAATATTTGGGAAGAGGACCAAAGCCTATATAAGTAGAGCAAGCCACCATAGTAGAGGCATCTCATCTTAGCTTGATCCAGCCCGATTGAGAGCCTACTCGCAAGAACACCTCAACCTCAGGAGGCTGTTCTTCCCTTGTACTGTTCATCAACAGCCCTAGAGGCAATCCATCACCACCACACTGGAGTAGGGTATTACACCACAACGGTGGCCCGAACCAGTATAAACCTCGTGTCTTTCCGTGTTGCGAGTTCGTCGAGTTCGTCCGCGAGATCTTAGTGAGCTAGGGCGTAGATTGGTGGGAAGGAAAGACTTCACGCGCACCCCACTGTTCGAACCTTAAGGGTTTGCCGGAACCCCACATCTGACATTTGGCACGCCAGGTAGGGGTGCGCTGGAGCTCCTCCTCCACCGACCAGCTCGTCGATGCTCCTCAGCCACGATGTCCGGCGACTCAAGGGCCGGCTCCGCCCACTGGGCAGCCTGGCTAGCCCGGGCAGCGCTGCCTGCCCATGAAGGTCTCGACCCCCACTCCAGGCGGCACGAGCACCGCCAAACCCCGCCGGGTGCGGGCAGCACGGCCAGGCGTCGTCCACCCTCACCCCACGACAGGTATGAGCCACCGCAAGAGCGGCGAGCCATGCCGCAGCAACGGCGCCGCACTCACGGCGGGAGCAAGCAAACATGCGGGCAGCGCACACCGTGGCAAGGGAGCTGCTGCGGTGCAGGCTGATGGAAAGCGGTCGGGACACACTGCTGGAGCATGTTTCTGAGCTGCTGGATGCAGCGGCGTCGGGAGCACCACCCTTCTGCTATCGACTTCCTCCCCAGGCCACTATAGGGCCGCGCGGCGAACCTCACCACATCCGCGCGCCATCAACTACGCCCGGGGGCTTCATCAACATTAGCACGGCCAGCGGCGTAGGGGGCTGCGACTCCCCCATGCCGCCCGCGGCGGGCGCGGGTGCAAGCGTCGCCCCCATGGTCCCAGCCGGATGCCATGCTGTCATCCCCAGGGCGCCACCATGGGCCGAGCAACATGGAGCGTGGGGCGCCACGACGAGGTGTTCGGGCTAACGGCTCCGGAAGCCTACATGCCCCGTATGATGGACCAAGTGATGAGGACATCACTCCTTCGGATACACACAAAACTCCACTGGATATACAAGGACCGATCACTAGAGCTCAAGCGCGACAATTGAATTTAGAGGTGAGCTCGTTCCTAAGCACTTCTTTATATGTTCCTGAGAATAGATTGCTACCTAATGATTATATTATGATTAGGAACCATGGAGAGCACCAGGAGATACTAGGAGAGGGGCTTGGAGGTGGAGAGGACCAGCAAGGGCGTCCAAGTCAAGGTGGAGGCCCAAACAAAAGTTGACTTCGAGTCTGTTTCGGAGTCCAGGAGCAGTCTACACTAAAACGGTTGTCCAGGTCGCATACGGGCTCAGTTTTGGACATTCTATATATGCACGGATAGCTGAGAAGATAACCTTTCCATTGGCGCTGGTCCACGGTCAAATTCCTCCTGAATCAACGGGAATCATAGAAACAAAAGACGTCCAGAATCTGTCTCGGTGCTGCGCCACCGTTTTTGGCCTTTGGGCCATGTATCTTTTTGAGCCCAATTAGGGGCGTGACCAGAGGGTCCTTGCTTAACCCTAGACCATATTTACACCCGCTGGTGCTTAGGTTAGGGTTGGCTTTTGCTTAGATTATTTTGTCAAGAACAATTTCGCCGTTCATTGGTTTGTGAGACCCCAACTTCGTGAGGTTAATCATACATCTGCAATTTGGTTGCATTCTTTCTTGTTCTTTCTTGTGTTCTTCGATTCGCAGACAAGGATTAGCCTTCTTGGCGAGGTCGACCGTGCATTGCCGGTCGATAACCAGAGGAGACGTGGTGCTGCGATTGCGGGGTTCAGAACGTGTTGTTCGGAAGCCGGATCGAGTTGTGTCAAGTTTCCACCAAATCGAGAGTTATCAGAACCTATCGGCAGGTTGGGACACCCTTGTTCATATCAAGTGGTATCAGAGCTTCAGGTGCACTGTCAGGTTCGCCCTTCCCTAGTTAGTTTTTTTTAGCCATCATCCTAGAGTCCAGAGAAAAGTCCAAAAAAATAGTTGTTAGGTTCTGCCATCCCAGATTTCCAGACCACGTTTAGCCTTTTGCACAATTCTATTTCAGAGTCCGTAGTGTTGAGTTTGTGTCCTTTGTCATGTTTTGTTGCTGGTCTAGTTAGTGTTTTAGTCCACAATCCTGTTCACAATCCGCTGCCACCACCTACGTCCTGTTCACAATTTTGTTCTTTTTCCATCCCCTATACGTATTGTGATCACCACACAACACCATAACTCCAGCCTACAATCTGCTACCACCATACCACTGTTTTTCTTTCCACTATTTTAATTCAGCCTCCTCAAAAAAAAAACAGACACCAGAGTTGCGCCAAGCTGCCTTACCTTTCGCATACAGACTCGAATCAGGCAAAGAGTGAATCGGCCAAAAAAAGAGAAAAAAGGCAAAAAAAAAGGAAAAAGAAAGTCACATTGTTGGTGCTCAGATTCACCGGGGTTGCCAAATTTCGATTGGCAAAATTTCTGTCAAGAAAATTGTTTGTGCACGCGACATAGTTTCAGCATGGTCCTTATTTTCTATCAGCTTGAGCTGAAACTTCCTCTCCTGCTTGTAAGAAAAATATCAAACAAAAAGTGCAGGAGCACAATTTTTTTTGCTTTGAGTGTTGGTGCTGAGCTACTGTCCCTGCTCTGTTCTTGTCTGTTGTTGTCTTTACCCTCATACTTGTTTCTACCTTTGTCTTCAATATCATACTTGGTTTAGAACACGAGTAGGCCAGCAACTAGGACAAGATTTTTGGACATTTATTCAGCATTACTATCTGTTTTTGAATTGTGTTCCACTCACATATAGTGCCTTCCAAGCTCCACATACAACCTTATGAACAGGCAAAAGTTTTTGACCCTCACAATCGCCGGATGACTCCTTCTAGGTATCCTTTGCTTTGCTAGTAAGAACCTTGTAAGAGCTTGTTAAGACGCTTCCATTTGCTGTGTTGAGAGGCACCACTGCAACTGCATAGTAGTTGATAGGGATAACCTTCACTGTGTGTTCCTGTTTTTTTTGTTTACAATGGCAGGTACCGACGAAAACGGCGATAGCACTCCCAAGGATTTCAAGGAATGTGTCAGCCAAGAGCAACTACAAGCTACCGTAGAGAAGGTTCAAGACGGGATGAACGAGGCAATCAAGAAGGCTGTTACTGATGTGCTCATTGAACTCAACCTCGGCAACAGCATCGAGCGGTTGGACAAACGGATATCCACGTTAACTGACAGGGTTACCGAGTTGGAAACCCGTTTAACAACCAACAACGACGACGTGTCCGGCAGCAACACCAGTGGACAAATGCCAGAAGACACGGTGTATGATGCTAATGGGAACATAGATCAAGCAGCTACACGACAAGCAAGATTGTGCCAGCGTCTTCACCGTAACACTCAAGGTATGGGTAGTACAGTTAATCAACATCGCCATCAAGGTAATAATAATCATGCTCCTGATGATCCTTATGCTAAGATTAAGTTAACAGTACCAAATTTTTCGGGTCGTTATGATGCCGAGGGCTACCTTGATTGGGAGATGACGTTAGAACAGAAGTTTAATTCGCACCTTGTTCCTAAGCAACATAGAGTTCGACTAGCTACTAGTGAGTTTAAGGACTTTGCTATTATTTGATGGAATGGGCTAGCTGGACAGGGTGCTTTACCTGATACATGGGAACGACTTAAGGTAGCTATGCGTGATCGTTTTGTTCCTCCTTCGTATCATAGAGATTTTCGTAACAAACTGCAGCGGTTAGAACAAGGATAAAAATCTGTACAAGATTACTATGCTGAGCTTCAAAAGGGTTTGATGCGTTGTGGTATAGTGGAGGGGCTTGAGGATTCTATTTGTCGTTTTTATTCGGGTTTGAGGCGTGATATTCAGGACATTGTTGATTATAAAGAATTTCATACTGTCAACCAATTGTTCCAGTTTGCTATGCTTGCAGAGAAGGAATTGCAGGGACGTGAGCAGCGGAACAAGAGCAACGTCCACGCCTCCTACACGCCACGCACGACGCCTCCTTCGAGGCTGCCTAAGCCATCCTCTTTTCGGGTGCCCCTAACAGCGGACTAGCAAGCTTCTGCCTCAGCCAATCGTGTTACTACAACACCTACACCACCTGCTGCACGTCCTACATATTCAGGTAAAAATTCTTTACAGGTTCCCACCAATAGTGCTTCGTCCGTCGCCTCGACGGGACGCACTTCCAGCATTCAGTGCCACCACTGCCAAGGACATGGCCATATGCAGAAGGATTGCCCAAGTCAGCGGGCATATGTGGCAACCGAAGATGGAGGTTATATCAGCACCTCCGATGTGGAGTATGATGCTAATGATGATGATGCCACCACCGACGATGATGATGAGGGTCATGTCCTTGGGGGTGCCGATACTTCAGGCTACATGAACATTATTGTTCAGCGTGTGCTCAACACACAAATTCAGCAACCTGAGAAGCTACAATGCCACAATTTGTTTCAGATTTTGTTCATTATCAAGAACCGACGAGCACGTGTTATCATTGATGGAGGAAGCTGCAACAATTTGGTGAGTTCTGATCTGGTCAAGAAGCTTTGTTTGACCACACGACCACACCCACATCCATACCATATTCAGTGGTTAAATGACTCTGGAAAAGCTAAGGTAACACAAACATGTAGAGTTCCTTTTTCCATTGGTGCCTATGCTGATTCTGTTGATTGTGATGTCATACCTATGAAAGCTTGTTCACTTTTGTTGGGTCGGCCTTGGGAACATGATAATGATGCTACACACCATGGAAGAAGTAATAAGTACACTTTTGTGCATAAAGGGCAGAAAATTACTTTGGTACCTTTGACCCCTGCTGAAATTGTAGAAGCTGATAGAGAGAGAGCTGCTAGTTCAAGTGATGCTAAATCTGAAAATCAGCAAGTTGCTAATTCTGTTTTTCCACCTAAAAAGGATAAGTCTGCACCTATTTCTAAGGCCGAGGGAATTAAATTGAAGGGTGGTGTTATGCTTGCTACAAAATGTGACCTTGCTGAAATTTCTGATGATGATATTTGCTATGCTTTCATATGCAAACGAGCTTTGTTTTCGCTTGATGATATTGCTAGTTCGTTGTCTCCTGCTGTCACTAACCTTTTGCAGGAGTTTGAGGACATTTTCCCAGCTGAGATACCCCCGGGGCTGCCACCTATGAGAGGGATAGAGCATCAAATTGATTTGATTCCGGGTGCAACTTTGCCAAATCGTGCTGCCTATCGAACCAACCCCAAGGAGACCAAGGAAATTCAGCGACAAGTCCAAGACCTTTTGGACCGCGGGTATGTACATGAAAGCCTTAGTCCTTGTGTTGTTCCTATACTTTTGGTTCCTAAGAAAGATGGTACTTGGCGTCTGTGTGCTGATTGTCGAGCCATTAATAATATTACTATTCGGTATCGTCATCCTATTCCTAGGTTAGACGACATGCTTGATGAGCTGTGTGGTTCTATAATTTTCACAAAGATTGACTTGCATAGTGGCTACCACCAAATTAGAATGAAACTTGGAGATGAATGGAAAACAGCTTTCAAAACTAAATTTGGGTTGTATGAGTGGCTGGTAATGCCTTTTGGCTTGACAAATGCACCTAGCACTTTCATGCGCTTAATGAATGAGGTTTTAAGAGCTTTTATTGGTAGATTTGTGGTGGTTTACTTTGATGATATCTTGATTTACAGCAAGTCTTTGGATGAACATATGGACCATTTACGTGTTGTTTTTAATGCTTTAAGGGATGCACGTTTGTTTGGTAACCTTGAGAAGTGCATTTTTTGCACGGACCGAGTCTCTTTTCTTGGTTACGTTGTTACTCCACAGGGAATCGAGGTGGATGAAACGAAGATTGACGCCATCCAAAGCTGGCCGCTACCCCAAGCTATCACACAGGTGAGGAGTTTTCTTGGTCTTGCAGGTTTCTACCGCCGCTTCGTCAAGGATTTTAGCACCATTGCTACACCACTGCATGAGTTGACGAAGAAGGGTTTGGCGTTCCATTGGGGGAAGGCACAAGAGGAGTCCTTTGGCACCTTGAAGGACAAGCTTATGCACGCACCATTGCTGCAACTTCCTAACTTTGGTAAGACTTTTGAGTTAGAATGTGATGCTAGTGGAGTCGGCATTGGTGGGGTTTTGATGCAAGATGGTAAACCAGTTGCATACTTTAGAGAAAAATTGCATGGTCCCGTTCTAAATTATTCCACATATGACAAGGAATTGTATGCACTTGTGCGTTCTTTAGAAACGTGGAGTCATTATTTGTGGCCTAAAGAATTTGTTATTCATTCTGATCATGAATCGCTTAAGTATCTTCGCTCTCAAAATAATTTGAATCGCAGGCATGCTAAGTGGGTTGAATTTATTGAATCTTTCCCTTATATCATCAAACACAAGAAAGGGAAGGATAATGTGATTGCTGATGCTTTGTCTAGACGATATACTTTGTTGTCTCAACTTGATTGTCGGATTTTTGGACTTGAGTCAATAAAAGAACAATATGCGCTTGATTCTGACTTTAAAAATGTTTTGCTGCAATGTCGAGAGGGGCGTACATGGAATAAATTTGTCCTTAACGATGGGTTTTTGTTTAGAGCTAACCGTCTATGCATTCCAGTTGGTTCCGTTCGTCTTTTGTTGTTACAGGAGGCGCATGGAGGAGGATTGATGGGTCATTTCGGTGCGAAGAAGATGGAGGACGTTCTGGCCACACATTTCTTTTGGCCAAAGATGAGGAGAGATGTTGAGAGGTTCGTGGCTCGCTGCACCACATGTCAAAAAGCTAAATCTCGCTTGAATCCACATGGTTTATACATGCCTCTTCCTGTTCCTTCTATTCCTTGGGCAGATATTTCTATGGATTTTGTGTTAGGATTGCCTAGGACTAAGAGGGGAAGGGATAGTATTTTTGTTGTGGTGGATCGTTTTTCTAAGATGGCACACTTTATACCATGTCATAAAAGTGACGATGCTGTTTATATTGCTGACCTCTTTTTCAAAGAGATTGTTCGTTTGCATGGTATGCCTTCTACTATTGTTTCAGATCGTGATGCAAAATTCTTGAGTCATTTTTGGCGCACCCTATGGAACAAGTTGGGTACAAAATTGTTGTTTTCTACAACTTGTCACCCACAAACTGATGGGCAAACTGAGGTGGTGAATCGCACGTTGGGCACCATGTTGAGGGCTGTTTTGAAGAAAAATTTGAAGATGTGGGAAGAATGTTTGCCTCATGTGGAGTTTGCTTACAACCGGGCAACACATTCTACCACCAAGGTAAGTCCTTTTCAGGTAGTGTATGGTTTCAATCCCCGTGCTCCTATTGATATCTTGCCTTTACCTACAAGTGAGAGGATTCACAATGATGCCAAAGAACGTGCTGATTTTATCTTGAAAATGCATGAGACAACAAAGAACAATATTGAAAAAATGAATGAAAAGTATAGAATTGCTGGTAGTAAAGGTAGACAAGAAGTTAAACTAGAACCAGGTGATTTGGTTTGGTTGCACTTGAGAAAGGATAGGTTTCCAGATTTAAGAAAGTCTAAGTTGATGCCTAGAGC
Organism: Triticum urartu; assembly: GCF_003073215.2. NCBI lineage: Eukaryota > Viridiplantae > Streptophyta > Magnoliopsida > Poales > Poaceae > Triticum > Triticum urartu. The sequence goes on along the minus strand of NC_053028.1, from coordinate 264,236,335 downwards.
TGATGGTCCTTTCAAAACACTTGCCAAGATAAATGATAATGCATATAAACTTGAGTTGCCTCCTGAGTTTGGGGTTAGTTCCACCTTTAACATTTCAGATTTGAGGCCATATTTGGGAGAAGAGGATGAGTTTGAGTCGAGGACGACTCCAATTCAAGAGGGGGAGGATGATGAGGACATCACTCCTTCGGATACACACAAAACTCCACTGGATATACAAGGACCGATCACTAGAGCTCAAGCGCGACAATTGAATTTAGAGGTGAGCTCGTTCCTAAGCACTTCTTTATATGTTTCTGAGAATAGAATGCTACCTAATGATTATATTATGATTAGGAACCATGGAGAGCACCAGGAGATACTAGGAGAGGGGCTTGGAGGTGGAGAGGACCAGCAAGGGCGTCCAAGTCAAGGTGGAGGCCCAAACAAACTTGACTTCGAGTCTGTTTCGGAGTCCAGGAGCAGTCTGCACTAAAACGGTTGTCCAGGTCGCATACGGGCTCGGTTTTGGACATTCTATATATGCACGGATAGCTGAGAAGATAACCTTTCCAATGGCGCTGGTCCCACGGCCAAATTCCTCCTGAATCAATGGGAATCATCGAAACAAAAGACGTCCAGAATCTGTCTCGGTGCTGCGCCACCGTTTTTGGCCTTTGGGCCATGTATCTTTTTGAGCCCAATTAGGGGCGTGACCAGAGGGTCCTTGCTTAACCCTAGACCATATTTACAGCCGCCGATGCTTAGGTTAGGGTTGGGTTTTGCTTTAGATTATTCTGTCAAGAACAGTTTCGCCGTTCATCGGTTTGTGAGACCCCAACTTCGTGAGGTTAATCATACATCTGCAATTTGGTTGCATTCTTTCTTGTTCTTGCTTGTGTTCTTCGATTCGTAGACAAGGATTAGCCTTCTTGGTAGGTCGACCGTGCATTGCCGGTCGATAACCAGAGGAGACGTGGTGCTGCGATTGCGGGGTTCAGAACGTGTTGTTCGGAAGCCGGATCGAGTTGTGTCAAGTTTCCACCAAATCGAGAGTTATCAGAACCTATCGGCAGGTTGGGACACCCTTGTTCATATCACCCAAGGGTACGCACCAGAGGACGACCCTGGCTCGTTCACTGGAGAAGATTGGGGAGAGGGGGCGCTAGGAGTCAAAGCCTTCCAAGAACCAACGGAGAACCATAACGATCGCGCCAACAATGGCAACTACATGGTACCGCTAATCTCTCAGGAACAGGTTTATGCTAACCATGGGCTGCAGATGAATCAGGTTGCAGCGTCGATCGACGACCCTGGCCCGGCGACACCCGTTCCAACAAGGGAGACATGCTGGGGGCCGCTGGGAGGGAGCCAGGAGCAAGGCCCCTCCCCAAGGCACGCGAAACCAGGGGACACCCGAAGGTAGGCCCTCTGCCGGGGTGGCTTCAACAACCCTTCCCCCGGCAGAGGACCCGTGGTCGCCGAGGGAACCGCTGGCGTCCCCTTTCCCTCTTTTGTGTCGTCCTGGTGACCGGTCGGCTCAAAGGAGGTCGAGGGTGGCGCAAAGCGGGGCCCTCGTCTAGCGATATGAAGCAAGGCCGGTACCTGTGAAGAAGGCCCGGTGCCTGTGAAGCTCGCCGCCCGTGACACTCTCACGTAATAATGAGTTGGGGCTGTACACGCCTCGGAGTCTCAGGAGCGCCGGCCTCAGGCCCTGGGGCTCCCTCCCACGCCCAGTGGCAGCACTTAGCTCTGCGCTGGTGAGAAGACTTGAAGACCCGAAGACTAGACTAGGTGCCGGACGCGGCCTTTTGCTTTGGATCTCTCTTTCTGTGGCTTTGTTTTCTGGATCTGGACTTAAGTTGAAGCTGAATTTTTATCGATGCGCGCTGGGGTGCCTTTTCTCGTTCGAGCCGTTTCTTGCCTTCTGGATCTCGTTTGGTTTGGGACTCATGTCCATCGCCTTTCCCTCATAAAGCTCCTCACGAGTCGGACCGCGCAAAGTGCACGCTCGTCAAGCACGCGCTAGCACTGCGCCTGGTGCTCACCTCTTACGGGGCCCCCTCAAACAGGGTGATAAGCTCCGCAGGATTCTCAGGAACTCGTCGCCTCACGACCCAGCCCTAAGCTAGCGCTGACTAAGGTAAACCACGTCGGGGAGCTCACCCCCAGCTTCATGAGCTCATGAGGACACATACCCACATCGCATAGGAAAGTAAAAATTGCAATTTGCTTAAATGAGGGGCTCCCCCTCTCAAAATGCTCTTACAAAGTCTTCCAAGGGCCGCGCCCGAGTTTTGTGTGCAGGATGAAACAACAGGCGAACATGGGATCAGCCAGAGACATCACTCGCTACATCATCCGTGGACGCGTCACTCGCGTCGTCGTCATCTTCGTCAGTATCGCCGCCGCCATCGGCGACGCCCCCATCACCGTCATTGACCACGTCACCTTCATTTGCGACGACCACCACCGCGTCATCCTCCAAGGTGAAGGCCCTGACCAATGCGTTGACATGGTCCTCTACCCAACGCGCCAGGTCGCCCCGGACGGCCGTGGGTACGGGGGCAATGGCGACGTCAAAGTTGAAGTTGGGGTCGGCATTCAGAAGATGGCTGAAGACACAGGAGAAGGCGCGCTGAAGTAGGCCATGACCCCTCTCCTCCACAAGCTGTCGAGCTCTGGCAGATTGAGCCTCCAGGCGCGTCACCACCTCGGTGAAGAAGTTCAGGTGGCTGGCATAGTCATTCGAGTGAGGGGCCCGGGCGTTCTCATCGCAGATGTAACCCAGGGCGGTGTTGGCCTTGTTCCGAAGGTCTTGAAGCATAGGAGCATGCTCGTGCTCCAGCGTTTGGCGTTGGAGCACTTCCTCCCTGTTTTGCCGTGCGACGACCTCGGCATCGTCAACTCGTTTCTGGAGGGAAAGTAGCTCGGCGCGGGCGGAGGCCAAGTCCGCCTGCGCCGTAACCAGGGCGGCGGCTGTGGCCTATGCATGCCTCTCGGCCCCGTCCAACCTGGGCCTGAGGGCTGCGGCCCTGCCCGCACCCTCCAGACCAGCGAGCTTCAGCTTCAAGTCGTACCTGCCCTCCAGATCTACGCGAACCTTGGCCACCCGGCGATTGATCTCCTCCTCGACTCCAGCTTCGCGGGCCCCGATGGCATCTTATGCTTGAGCGACTTGATGTCCCTCATCTCCAGTCGCTCGAGCTCGAGGCTGCGCTCCACGGCTTCCAGGGCCAGGGCCTCCTCGCGCTGCCGGACCTCCTCTTCCTCTGCAGGCGTCCCCCTCAGCGATGCAAGAGCGGCCCCGCGCGCCTCCACCTGCTGCTCAAGGGACGCGCTCCAGGCCTGAAGCCCCCACGCGTTCTCCTCCGCAGCCTCACGGTGGTGATTGGCCTCGTGAGCTTCTTCCAAAGCTCGCAAGCGGGCCTCATTGGCAATCTTGAGGGACTCCTCGGCCTTCGCGTTCTCGAGGTCGCGCTGATAGCGACCAATGTTGATGGCCACTCATAGCTTGCGCCGCTTCTCCACCAACCGAAGACCTTCAGCCTCAAGACGTGAGTCGACACCAGCAAGCTCTTCACCAAGGCGGCTCATCGCGCCCATCGCCTCCTGGAAGAGCTCGTGGCGGACCACGCTGCGCCCGCGCTCGAGCTCGAACGCTCGGCCCGCCTCGTCCTCCACCTCGGGGGCGGCGGGTGGAGCATCAAGTGGCACGCCACCTCCCGATTGGGGGTTGGGGGCTGGCGCCGTGCCTAACGTCAACCCATCCTCGCAAGGAGCCCAAGCTGATCGAGGCTCGCTGCTTGAAGAGTAACCAAAGACCGAGGTCAGCCAACGACTGCTCATAAGCAGAGGAGGAGTCTTGGGCACGCCCACCAAGCTCCACGCCAGACCGTGGGTGAGGGGCGGCCAAAACACGGGCTCAGCACGTCCCGAAGGCGGGGATGCTCCTCCAACCGACCCTGCTCCAGGGGCGGCAAGCAGGCCAGGAATGCCCAATGCCGACAGAGGAGTTGATGAAGGAGGAGGCCGCCTCTCGGAAAACGCAACAGCTTCAGCAGAAGGAGCCCTGGAGGACAGGCGGCAGGATAAGAAGACCACGCGCAAAAAGCCACGACGACAAGATACTTACGCGTCAATAGCGATGTACTTCCGTCGCTTCAACGGCCCGAAGATGTTGCTGCTGCTTGGGGATCCCTTCCTCTTGCGAAGCTCCTCGAAATCCACACAAAGGCGACCGAAGCGCTGGACATGACGACCGATGCGCGGCGGAGCCGAAGAAGACCCAAGAGGGATGACCTCAGGGGAGCCCGGCTGAGGCGAACAGCCCAGCTCCTTCCCAGTGCGACCTCCCGAGGCTCCTGGAGCCTCAGCCTTGGGAGTCGCATGCCGCATCTCCTCGGCAACCGACGCCTCAGGAGGGGGGTCACAGGCCCCCGAGGACGACGCCCCCGGATCACCACCCGACATGTGCTCCTCAGCACCTGAGCCACTGATCCCCGTCGCAGCTCGCCCCCCTGCACCGTCACCTGGGGCGAGCCCAGCATCGGCGGCGAAGAAGGGGACCACGATGACGGGGTTCTCGCGGGGCCCCACCAAGCCGACTGGGCACAGCCCCCACTCATCAAAGGAAGGCATGTTTGCGGCAAATGTGACTTTGTTCTCGCAGCGGTACAACATGCAGCTGTTCCTGGGCATCTCGTCTGGCAGAGGGACACTTGATAGGACCATGAGCACTGTCTGCCGCGCAGCGAGAGGAAGCCCCTCCTCCTGAAACCTCATGTTGTCCTGTCTGCTGAGCAAGTCCCACATCGGGCAAGAATGGCGCTGGAGTGGAGCAACTCGACGCCTGATGAATTCCCTCACCACCATGGGCGCAGTCATGCCAAGGTCCTTCAACCACCTCAGCCTGGCCCAGACGGGGGCAAGGCAGGGGCTCGTGAGCTTTTGATGACCCCAGCCGGAGTTTGGAATGGCAGGCCCCACCGGAGCTTGGAGCAGAGGGTTGAGCACGCCCGCGTCAACAAACACCCATCGTGTACGGAACTCGCTCATGGATGAAGGGAGCTCGAAGTCGATCCCCGCGCCTGCCGTCGCAGCCACGGCCTGGAAGCCCACACACCCTGAGCTCTGCCGGGGACCGGTGAGATGCAATGAGAAGAAGTGGCAAAGGAGTGCCATGGAGGGGGCGATTCCCACCATGGCCTCGCACACGACGGCGAAGATGGCGAGAAGGGTCACAGCCTGAGGATCGAGATGGAGCATGTGGATCTGATAATGCTCGAGCACCGCGTTGAAGAAGGCGGAGAAGGGAGGAATCAGGCCAGCCGAGAGGGCATCAATGAAGATCGGAACCTCAGTAACTGCCCGAGCCATGCTGGTGTGAGACGCGAGCCAAGCCGGCGTCTCTCCCCACTCGTTGAAACTGGAGGCAAGCATGGGGTGCACCTTGTCCATGGCCTTGTCGTTGAGCACCCGAGGCCGGCCGAGCGCCGGCTCGAAGGATGGAGGTGCAGTTGGCGAGGACAGAGGTTTCTTCCCCTTTTCGGCTTGTTTCGGCGCCATGGCGGTGAAGCGGGCGGAGCACCGGTCGGATTGAGAAGGCGGAGCAGGGCGTCAAGGCAGCAGGGAGATTGGAAGAGCCAGGCATGGCGAAGGAAGAATAACTGTGTAAGAGGCGGGGCCGCATAGCCAGGCGGATTCAAGGGCAGCGTGGGGAAGCGGAGATGCCCACGTCCAATCAACCACCATGCATCAATCAAGGCCGCATGCTTTTGGGGCCTGCGACGCTCCGTACTTGGCCCTTGGCTTCGCCGCGAAGCCAAGCCCGAGCGCACCTTGGGCCCAGGGGCTACTGTCGGCGTCCTGAGAACGGGGGTCCCCAGGCTTGCCTGCCTGCGGCCCGCGGCGTGGCTGAGCCAGCAGGCCGTACGACCCATCTTCATCAACAAGGCATCCAAGACCCTCGCGAGGCGGACGACGCAAGGCCTTCTCTGGAGCGGCCTAGCTAGGCAGGCTCACGAGGAGCAGAGATATCAAGGCAGGGCAAACCTCACAAGGCCCTCGTGACGTAAGCCATGATGCATGACACCAGGCGGGCGCCAGCGCGCACAGTGTCCTTGTTTCCTCTTTGGTTCTAAGGAAGCAAGCGCAGGCGCGGAGTACCAAGATGTCAAGCAAAGGTTTCCATATCAGTGCAACGAGACCAAGACCAGCAGGACGACAGGACGGAGGTCACCATGGAGCCCAAGGCGGCGTCACCACCAGAGCCTTTTGTAGGCGAAAACTACTTTTGTCAGGATAAGTTGTACTAGCTGTCCCCTTTCGAATTGGCCGTTGTTGGCTCCCTTCCCACTCAATATTTGGGAAGAGGACCATGGCCTATATAAGTAGAGCAAGCCACCATAGTAGAGGCATCTCATCTTAGCTTGATCCAGCCCGATCGAGAGCCTACTCGCAAGAACACCTCAACCTCAGGAGGCTGTTATTCCCTTGTACTGTTCATCAACAGCCCAGAGGCAATCCACCACCACCACACTGGAGTAGGGTATTACACCACAATGGTGGCCCGAACCAGTATAAACCTCGTGTCTTTTCGTGTTGCGAGTTCATCGAGTTCGTCCGCGAGATCTTAGTGAGCTAGGGCGTAGATTGGTGGGAAGGAAAGACTTCGCGCGCACCCTAGTGTTCGAACCTTAAGGGTTTGCCAGAACCCCACATCCGATAGTGTCTTCCAGCGGTTGTTGCTAGAGAGCTTTGTCGTCGCATCAGTGATGAGGTTGAGCTATGGAAACTTTCTGGTGCGAGGGGGTTGTCGGACTTTTGGAGGTAGGACCTTCTAGCATGTAGGGCGTTGTTAGGTGCCCCATGGTGTTAATGGCTGCCCACCATATGCTACCGTGGGGATGATTGTAACCGCGGCAAGCCGCCGGACTCTTTGTACTTCTATTTATCTTCTTCTAATACATCGACGCGCAAAGCTTTTGTGCGTTCGCAAAAAAAACCTATAGCAATCTTTTATTCCCTCAATTCCATTAAGATGGCACTGCACAGTTGACTCCGCTGTTTTTGTTGCTGAATTCTATTGAAGACCCTGGCACTCCTCTGCTTCCAGAGAGACCAGGCGACTGCGATCACCATCGTGTCGAAGCCTCGTTTCTCTTTCGCCCTGAAGAGCTTTCTTTGCGCCAACCACTAATCCAGGAAATGATCATTTGTACTCTGGCATTGCACATTCAGCCGCATAGAGTTTAAGCATAAGTGCCAAACTTCTCGAGCATACACACACTGAAGAAAAATTTGGTTGGCATTGTCCTCCTCTTGAAGGCATGTGTATGGTGAGTCTTGAAGGCCATGCCGGGCTCGTCGGTCATAAGTCCACATTGTATATTGTGCTGCCAACTGCTACTCGTAAACTGCATTGGGATTTTTCCCGAAGGGGAAGGGTGAAGCAGTACAGTAGAGATAAGTATTTCCCTTAGTGAGAATCAGGGTTATCAAACAAATAGGAGAACCATGCAAATTCTCATCTTCAACACCTACTCACACAAAAGAAAATACTTTCACCCAACGCAGGCAAGTGGGTTGTCAATCCCCCTGAACTCGTTACTTGCAAGGATTAATCCTGATAGTGATAGATAGATAAAAAGAAAAGTAAAACAAAATAAATAAATTGGAGCAAGGTAATTTTGACTTTTATAGTATGATAAAAGTAGACCCGAGAGCCATAGTTTTTACTAGAGGCTTCTCTCTCGAAAACATATCATACGGTGAGTAAACAAATTACTGTTGGGCAATTGATATAAAAGAACATAGTTATGACAATATTCATGGCAACGATCACACATATAGACATCATGTCCATGACAAGTAGACTGACTCCTGCCTGCATCTACTACTATTACTCCACCAATCAACCGCTATCCAACATGCATCTATGGTATTAAGTCCATGGCAAACAGAGTAACACTTTAAGCAAGATGACATGATGTAGACAAAGTAAACTCAAGAAATATGAATAAACCATATCATTTTATCCTTAATGGCAACAATACAATACATGCCTCACTACCCCTTCTGTCACAAGGTGAGGACACCACAAGATTGAACCCACTACAAAGCACCTCTCCCACTGAAGATAAATCAATCTAGTTGGCCAAACCAAACGGATAGATCAGAGAGAAATACAAAGACATCATAATCATGCATAATAAAGTTCAGAAAAGACCCAATTACTTTCAATGAATAATCTGATCATAAACCCACAATTCATCGGATCCCAACAAATAACCGCAAAAGAAGATTACATTGAATAGAACTCCAAGAAGATCGAGGAGAATTTTGTATTGAAAATCAGAGAGAGAGAGAGAGAGAAGAAGTCATCTAGCTCCTAGCTATGGACCCATAGGTCTATGGTAAACTACTCACGCATAATCGGAAGGCAACAAGGATGATGTAGAAGCCCTCCGTCATCGATTCCAGAAAAGGCCTCCAGATGGGATCTGGAAGAACAGAAGCTTGTGGCGGCAGAAAAAGTGTTTCGGGTGACTCCCTGGGAGTTTCCCAATATTTGAGAATTTATAGAAGTGGAATTTAGTCAAAAGGAGCCACGTGGAGCCCACAAGATAACGCCCTACCTCCTAGGTGCACCCTATTGCCTTGCTGTCTCCTCGCTTCGCGTCAAGTGTCCTCCCGAAGCTTCTATGGTCTCTTTTGTCCAAAAATCGTTAAATAAGCTTTGTAGCATTTGGACTCCGTTTGGTACTGATTTTCTGGAAAACCAAAAAACAAGCAGAAAATAGCAGCTGACACTAGGCACTTGGTTAATAGGTTACACTGGTACAACGACGTGCTAAACAAACGGTTTTTAACCCCTTTCCGCGGCGGCATTTGGAACCGTCGCCAAGTGAGTGTTGGGAAACGCAGTAATTTCAAAAAAAATCCTACGCACACGCAAGATCTATCATGGTGATGCATAGAAATGAGAGGGGAAGAGTGTTGTCCACACAACCTCGTAGACCGTAAGTGGAAGCATTATGATAATGCGGTTGATGTAGTCGTACGTCTTCACGATCCGACCAATCCTAGTAGGACCGAAAGTACGGCACCTCTGCGATCTGCACACGTTTGGCTCGGTGATGTCCCACGAACTCTCGATCCAGCTGAGTGTCGAGGGAGAGCTTCATCAACACGACCGCGTGATGACAATGATGATGATGCTACCGTCGTAGGGCTTCGCCTAAGCACTACGATGATATGACCAAGGTGGATTATGGTGGAGGGGGCCACCGCACACGGCTAAGGGATCAATGATCAACTTTGTGTGTTCTAGGGTGCTCCCTGCCCTCGTATATAAAAGGAGCAAGGGGGGAGGCCAGCCGGCCCATGGGGCGCACCAAGGAGGGGAGGAGTCCTCCTCCTAGTAGGAGCAGGACTCCCCCTTTCCTAGTCCAACTAGGAGGAGGAAGGGGGGAGGAAGGAGAGGGAGAGAGGGAGGGAAAGAGGGGGCGCCGCCCCCCCCTCCTTGTCCAATTCGAACTCCTCAAGGGGGCGTGGCAGCCCTAAGCCCCCCTCCTCTCTCTCTCACAAGGCCCATGTTGGCCCATTAGTTCCCCCGGGTGGTTCCGGTAACCCTCCGGCACTCCGGTTTTCTCCGAAATCACCCAGAACACATCCGGTGTCCGAATATAGCCGTCCAATATATCAATCTTTATTTCTCGACCATTTTGAGACTCCTCGTCATGTCTGTGATCATATCCGGGACTCCGAACTACCTTCGGTTCATCAAAACACATAAACTCATAATACAGATCGTCACCGAACGTTAAGCGTGCAGACCCTACGGGTTCGAGAACTATGTAGACATGACCGAGACACGTCTCTGGTCAATAACCAATAGCGGAACCTGGATGTTCATATTGGCTCCCACATATTCTACGAAGATCTTTATCGGTCAAACCGCATAACGATATACGTTGTTCCCTTTGTCATCGGTATGTTACTTGCCTGAGATTCGATCGTCGGTATCTCAATACCTAGTTCAATCTCGTTAACGGCAAGTCTCTTTACTCGTTCCGTAATGCATCATCCCGTGACTAACTCATTAGTCACATTGCTTGCAAGGCTTATAGTGATGTGCATTACCGAGAGGGCCCAGAGATACCTCTCCGATACTCAGAGTGACAAATCCTAATCTCGATCCATGCCAACTCAAAAAATACCATCGGAGACACCTATAGAGCATCTTTATAGTCACCCAGTTACATTGTGACATTTTATAGCACACTAAGTGTTCCTCCGGTATCCGGGAGTTGCATGATCTCATAGTCATAGGAACATGTATAAGTTATGGAGAAAGCAATAGCAACAAACTAAACGATCATCGTGCTAAGCTAACGGATGGGTCAAGTCAATCACATCATTCTCTAATGATGTGATCCCGTTAATCAAATGGCAACTCATGTCGATGGTTAGGAAACATAACCATCATTGATTCAATGAGCTAGTCTAGTAGAGGCATACTAGTGACACTCTGTTTGTCTATGTATTCACACATGTACTTAGTTTCCGGTTAATACAATTCTAGCATGAATAATAAACATTTATCATGATATAAGGAAATATAAATAACAACTTTATTATTGCCTCTAGGGCATATTTCCTTCAGTGAGTGTGTGTGATAGGGTGTCCTTCCCACACGACCCAGAAATCGTCGGGGATAGGCCCTCCTGGGACCCAGGCTGGGGCCGTGTGTGATCAGGCAAGGCATCAAAACCCAATCATTTCCGTAGGTATGTACATCCCACACGGTAATCCGAGAAAATCATTTCCGTAGGTTTGTACATCCCACACGGTGAATCCCAGAAATACATTTCCATAGGTATGTATATCACACACAGTCAATCCAGGGAAAACGTTTCCGTTCGTATGTATATCCCACACCGTCAGTCCAGGGAATTCTTTTCTGTTCTTATGTACATCCCACACCGTCAATCCAGGGAAAACGTTTCCGTTCGTATGTATATCACACACAGTTCTTTGTGTGGAAACGTTTGTGTAAGGTGGCCTAATGCAAACAGTTCGCTGCCGGAAGCCGTGTGTGATTGTTAGTTTATCGAACATGCCTACTTTATAGAAACCATGCGAGTTGTTTGAGTTCATCGCCCACGGTGCTTTCTGAGTAACCGTCTGCAATAGAAAACCCCAATAAACAGGGTAATTAACCTATTATTGATAATCCATGTACTAATCAAACCTATATTTCATATAAAACACGCCAGATATTTCATATCTGTATAAAAGCAACTAGGATTTCATAATCGAATTACATCAGATAGCTTCGGCACTCAGTTACGCCATTACACAACAGCACCAAGTTTCACATGCAGCATAAAAAACCTTTGGAAAGTAGCATCATACATGATAAATAGACAAATGAATCTCAGCTGGGAAACTGCAGAAGCGGAAGGGAAATATTAAGCCTTCAGTGATGTTGAATGTCCTTGCAACTTTAGGCCAGTGGCTATGGATAATTTCCCACCCAACCTTCGTCCTCTTCAGCAAGACTTCAATATTGTACCGTGGGTGTTGAATGAATACCTTCCTCGCCTCTTGACCATGCAGGTGGTTTGAGAGGTAATCATCGGTGAACTGCTTTGGAAAGTACTGAAAACAAAGCTATGCATAAATCGCTGTTGTAAATTTTGAAATGGCGCAAGGGGTAAAAACAAGGTAAAAGAGTTGGTACCATCCTATAGTTGACTGATGTCTTCTTCATTGTGCAAACAAAGATCTTGCTGTTATTCGTCGCAAGTTTCTTCATCCTAACAATCTTTCTGAGTTTCTTGACTTGATTGATATTCATGGACATCTCATTTCCCCATATGCAAAATGGGTCAAATGGTGGGTCTAAGCTTCTGACAGCAAGACCTACATGTGCAAGACCACATTGTAAGAAACCTAAATATTAGAATGATTCCTGCAACTGCACAATAATGTGCTATTAGCCAAAGGATCCTGCTTGAAGAAACCTCGATGGTAAACCGCAGTGTCTCCCATTGTTTCCCTGCAACACACATAAGGAAGATCTTGATCAGGTTAACTGAGAGTTGCCATACTATCAGTAGAATATGTATTGAGTACAACCAAATTCGATTGGTGTCACATGCATAACAATACAAAATTGTACCCACATCAAATGAAAATCAAATTGCAGAACCGAACCAAATAGTTAAATGGACAACAGACCACATGAACCAAAATAGTTAACTGAGCACGACATTGCAGAATAGAAACATGTACTAGAAGATAAGACAATTAACAAAACAAAGAATGCTTGAGAATAGTACTACAAAATGTAGAAATTGTTGGATCAAAGTGTTAACTGAACATTACATTTCAGAGGACCAAACTGTTAACTGAACATCAGATTGCATATTAACATTACAGAGGACAAATCACTAGAAGGTACTGGCGGTGGCCTCGAGAAAACATCAAACTGTATTTTAAAGTAGACAACCGCATGGCAGTGTCAACGGTGGCCTCAAAGATGAGGTGCTCCTCCAAGATCTGGTGGTCGACACGCATGGCAGCCATAGCGACCTTGTTCGCGCGTGCGGCCGCATGCTACTCAGATCCATATTATACTGCGTGTAAAATGGCTGTGGGCGGCGCTTAATTGGAGGAGGGGGCAGTGATTTCGGTGAAAGGTGTCACTTCGTCGGTCGAGGCATGTGGGACGGGAAAGGAGGAGGATGGTGTGGGTGGGGTGTGGATTACCTGACCTTATCGACGAGGTCGCACAACAAGAAGAAGGGTCGGCGACGAGGAGGCCGTGCAGCAAGAAGAAGGGTCGCCGGCAAGGAGGCGGCGCTGGAAGAAGAAGGGTCACCAGCGAGGAGGCGGCACTGCAAGAAGAAGGGTAGCCGGCGAGGAGGCGGCGCTGCAAGAAGAAGGGTCGCCGGCGAGGAGGCTGAGCTGCCAGTAAGCAGCAGTGAAGGTTTGAACTTGGAAAGCAAGGAGGAACAATGGAAATGTGGCTTTTGGTAGGAGGGAGGGGGCGGGGAGATAGATATTTCCGCGATGGCCAAAAAAATTTGCTCGGTGCCGCGAGAAACTAGCACGCAAGTGTGGTTCAAGCGGGGGCAGTGGACTGTAGACGATAAAGCTTCCTGCGTAAGCCAGACTAGACGGTGCGCCAAGATATTTTATATCACATCCCACACAATTATTTCTAGTAAACTGTTTGTGGTATACCCAATTTTTTCATTATGTTTTGAAAGACAAAATGGTGTTACGGAGGGAAAGGATGGTGTTTGAATTGCTAGAACATTTACGTACAGTGAACATGCAACTAGTACATGAGTGTCGTGTTTAAATTTGGAATTATTCCGGGTTCGTTTGGCATTTTTATGCATTAATTGAGTTTCTAGGCATTTAGGCCCCGTTCAGAAGTCTGCTGGCTTCTGCAAGAGCCAGCTTTGCCAGTAGCCAGCTCCTCGTGGTGTCCAGCGAGCATTCGGCAGCAGCGAAGCATTTTCTCTCACTGCAGCTCTTCGGAAGGGCAGTATCGATGTAATTAGCAAGAGAAAACGGTTCGACTAGCACTTCGGAAGGGCACTCTCATGTAATAATGACCAACTCCTACTCCTCGTTTCCGCGAAGCTGCGCGACAACCGCTCCAGAAAATTGCACCGCGCCGTTCGGTTTCTCCAGGAGCTGGATTCTAGGAGCCGTCGCGTTTGGCGAGCATCTCGCCCGCTTCTGGAGAAGCACGGAGGCGGAGCACTTCCGAACGGGCCCTTAATGTGCATAATTCAAATTTGAACTACAAGCACATGCTCCAATGCACCAAAGTTTGCTGAAAAATCACATGTGTGTCTTTGGGTGAATTTATAGGTCCCATGCAAGAATAGGAATAAAATTCAAACTGTTGGAAATATGCCCTAGAGGCAATAATAAAATGGTTATTATTATATTTCCTTGTTCATAATAATTGTCTATTGTTCATGCTATAATTGTGTTATCCGGAAATCGTAATACATGTGTGAATACATAGATCACAACATGTCCCTAGTGAGCCTCTAGTTGACTAGCTCGTTGATCAATAGATGGTTACAGTTTCATGACCATGGACATTGGATGTCATTGATAACGAGATCACATCATTAGGAGAATGATGTGATGGACAAGACCCAATCCTAAGCCTAGCACAAGATCGTGTAGTTCGTCTGCTAGAGCTTTTCTAATGTCAGTATCATTTCCTTAGACCATGAGATTGTGCAACTCCCGGATACCGTAGGAGTGCTTTGGGTGTGCCAAACGTCACAATGTAACTGGGTGGCCATAAAGATGCACTACGGGTATCTCCAAAAGTGTCTATTGGGTTGGCACGAATCGAGACTGGGATTTGTCACTCCGTATGATGGAGAGGTATCTCTGGGCCCACTCGGTAAGATATCATCGTAATGAGCTCAATGTGACTAAGGGGTTGGTCACGGGATGATGTGTTATGGAACGAGTAAAGAGACTTGCCGTAACGAGATTGAATGAGGTATCGGTATACCGACGATCAAATCTCGGGCAAGTAACGTACCGATTGACAAAGGGAATTGTATACGGGATTGCTTGAATCCTCGACATCGTGGTTCATCCGATGAGATCATCGTGGAACATGTGGGAGCCAACATGGGTATCCAGATCCCACTGTTGGTTATTGGCCGGAGAGTTGTCTCGGTCATGTCTGCATGGTTCCCGAACCCGTAGGGTCTACACACTTAAGATTCGATGACGCTAGGGTTATTAGGAAGATTTGTATGTGATTACCGAATGTTGTTCGGAGTCCCGGATGATATCCCGGACATCACGAGGAGTTCCGGAATAGTCCGGAGGTGAAGATTTATATATGGGAAGTCATCATACGGTCACCGGAAATATTCGGGGGTATGCCGGTATTGTACCGGGACCACTGGAGGGGTTCCGGGGGGTCCACCGGGAGGGTCCACCTGCCCCGGAGGGCCTTATGGGCTGTAGGTGGAAGGGAACCAGCCCCTAGTGGGTTGGGCGCCATCCCACCCTAGGGCCCATGCGCCTAGGGTTTGGGGGGAACCCTAAAGGGGGCGCCACCCTTGCTTGGGGGGCAAGCTCCCTTCCCCTTGGCCGCCGCCCCCTCTAGATCTCATCTAGAGGGGCCGGCCCCCCTTCCCCCTTCTCCCTATAAATAGAGGGGTGAGGGGAGGGTTGCAGCACCACATCCAAGGCGCAGCCCCTCCCCTCCCCAACACCTCTCCTCCTCCACGTGAGCTTGGCGAAGCCCTGCCGGAGAATTGCCACTCCATCACCACCATGCCGTCGTGCTGCTGTTGGATCAAGGCGTGGGAGACGTCACCGGGCTGCCGTGTGTTGAACGCGGAGGCGCCGTTGTTCGGTGCTTAGATCGGATTCGGCCACGATCTAAATCGCTACGTGTACGACTCCTCCAACCGCGTTCTTGCAACGCTTCCGACTCGCGATCTTCAAGGGTATGAAGATGCACTCCCCTCTCTCTCGTTGCTAGTTACTCCATAGATTGATCTTGGTGATGCGTAGAAATTTTTTAATTTCTGCAACGATCCCCAATAGTGGTATCAGAGCTAGGTCTATGCGTAGTTTCTATGCACGAGTAGAACACAAGTTGTTGTGGGCGTCGATTTTGTCAATTTACTTGCCATTACTAGTCTTATCTTGATTCGGCGGCATCGTGGGATGAAGCGGCCCGGACCGACCTTACACGTACGCTTACGTGAGACTGGTTCCATCGATTGACATGCACTAGTTGCATAAGGTGGCTAGCGGGTGTCTGTCTCTCCCACTTTAGTCAGATCAGATTCGATGAAAAGGATCCTTATGAAGGGTAAATAGAAATTGGCATATCACGTTGTGGTTTTGGCGTAGGTAAGAAACGTTCTTGCTAGAAACCTATAGCAGCCACATAAAAACTTGCAACAACAATTAGAGGACATCTAACTTGTTCTTGCAGCATATGCCGTTTGATGTGATATGGCCAAAAGGATGTGATGAATGATATATGTGATGCATGAGATTGATCATGTTCTTGTAATAGGAATCACGACTTGCATGTCGATGAGTATGACAACCGACAGGAGCCATAGGAGTTGTCTTAATTTATTTATGACCTGCGTGTCAACATAAACGTCATGTAATTACTTTACTTTATCGCTAACCGTTAGCCATAGTAGTAGAAGTAATAGTTGGTGAGACAACTTCATGAAGACACGATGATGGAGATCATGATGATGGAGGTCATGTTGTCATGCCGGTGACAATGATGATCATGGCGCCCCGAAGATGGAGATCAAAATGAGCAAAATGATATTGGCCATATCATGTCACTATTTGATTGCATGTGATGTTTATCATGTTTTACATCTTATTTGCTTAGAATGACGGTAGCATAAATAAGATGATCCCTCGCAATAATTTCAAGAAAGTGTTCCCCCTAACTGTGCACCGTTGCTAAGGTCCGTTGTTCCAAAGCACCACGTGATGATCGGGTGTGATAGGTTCTAACATTCGCATACAACGGGTGTAAGCCAGATTTACACACGCAATACACTTAGGTTGACTTGACGAGCCTAGCATGTACAGACATGGCCTCGGAACACGGAAGACCGAAAGGTCGAACATGAGTCGTATAGAAGATACGATCAACATGAAGATGTTCACCGATGATGACTAGTCCATCTCACATGATGATCGGACACAACCTAGTTGACTCGGATCATGTATCACTTTAGAGGGATGTCTATCTAAGTGGGAGTTCATGAAATAATTTGATTAGATGAACTTAATTATCATGAACATAGTCTAAAAATCTTTGCAATATGTCTTGTAGATCAAATGGCCCACACTAATGTTGCCCTCAACTTCAACGCGTTCCTAGAGAAAACCAAGCTGAAAGACGATGGCAGCAACTACACAGACTGGGTCCGTAACCTGAGGATTATCCTCATAGCTGCCAATAAAGCATATGTCCTTGATGCACCGCTAGGTGAAGCACCTGTTTTCCCAGCAGATCAAGACGTTGTGAACGCCTGGCAGACGCGCAGTGATGATTACTCCCTGGTTCAGTGCGGCATGCTTTACAGCTTAGAACCGGGGCTCCAAAAGCGTTTTGAGAAACACAGAGCATATGAGATGTTCCAAGAGCTGAAAATGGTTTTCCAAGCTCATGCCCGGGTCGAGAGATATGAAGTCTCCGACAAGTTCTACAGTTGTAAGATGGAGGAGAATAGTTCCGTCAGCGAGCACATACTCAAAATGTCTGGGTTGCACAACCGCTTGTCTCAGCTGGGAGTTAACCTCCCGGATGACGCAGTCGTTGACAGAATCCTCCAGTCGCTCCCACCTAGCTACAAGAGCTTTGTGATGAACTTCAATATGCAGGGGATGGAAAAGACCATTCCTGAGGTATATTCAATGCTGAAATCAGCGGAGGTGGAAATCAAAAAGGAACGTCAAGTGTTGATGGTGAATAAAACCACTAAGTTCAAGAAAGGCAAGGGTAAAAAGAACTTCAAGAAGGACGGCAAGGGAGTTGCCGCGCCTGGTAAGCAAGCTGCCGGGAAGAAGACAAAGAATGGACCCAAGCCTAAGACTGAGTGCTTTTATTGCAAGGGAAACGGTCACTGGAAGCGGAACTGCCCCAAGTACTTAGCGGATAAGAAGGTTGGCAATGTCAAAGGTATATGTGATATACATGTTATTGATGTGTACCTAACCAGCGCTCGTAGTACCTCCTAGGTAGTTGATACCGGCGCAGTTGCTCATATTTGTAACTCAAAACAAGAGCGGCGGAATAAACGGAGACTGGCGAAGGACGAGGTGACGACGCGCGTCGGGAATGGTTCCCTGGTCGATGTGATCGCCGTTGGCACGCTACCTCTACATTTACCTACGGGATTAGTTTTAAACCTCAATAATTGTTATTTAGTACCAGCTTTGAGCATGAACATTGTATTTGGATCTCATTTAATGCGAGATGGCTACTCATTTAAATCTGAGAATAATGGTTGTTCTATTTATATGAGAGACATGTTTTATGGTCATGCCCCGCTGGTCAAT
This sequence comes from Triticum urartu, assembly GCF_003073215.2. Classification (NCBI taxonomy): domain Eukaryota; kingdom Viridiplantae; phylum Streptophyta; class Magnoliopsida; order Poales; family Poaceae; genus Triticum; species Triticum urartu. The sequence continues at coordinate 264,218,233 of NC_053028.1, read as the reverse complement.
GGTTTATTCTTATTTAATCTCGAACGTGATACATATTCATAGTGTGAATGCCAGAAGATGTAAGGTTGATAATGATAGTCCCACATACTTGTGGCACTGCCGCCTTGGTCACATTGGTGTCAAACGCATGAAGAAACTCCATGCAGATGGACTTTTGGAGTCTCTTGATTGTGAATCATTTGACATGTGCGAACCATGCCTCATGGGCAAAATGACCAAGACTCCGTTCTCCGGAACAATGGAGCGAGCAACCAACTTATTGGAAATCATACATACTGATGTGTGCGGTCCAATGAGTGTTGAGGCTCGCGGAGGCTATCGTTATGTTCTCACCCTCACTGATGACTTGAGTAGATATGGGTATGTCTACTTAATGAAACACAAGTCTGAGACCTTTGAAAAGTTCAAGGAATTTCAGAGTGAGGTTGAGAATCAACGTGACAGGAAAATCAAGTTCTTACGATCAGATTGTGGGGGAGAATATTTGAGTCACGAATTTGGCACGCACTAAAGGAAATGCGGAATTGTTTCACAACTCAAACCGCCTGGAACACCTCAGCGTAATGGTGTGTCCGAACGTCATAATTGCACTCTATTGGATATGGTACGATCTATGATGTCTCTTACCGATCTACTACTGTCATTTAGGGGTTATGCTATAGAGACTGCCGCATTCGCTTTAAATAGGGCTCCGTCGAAATCCGTTGAGACGACACCGTATGAATTGTGGTTTGGTAAGAAACCTAAGCTGTCGTTTCTGAAAGTTTGGGGATGCGATGCTTATGTCAAGAAATTTCAACCTGAAAAGCTCAAACCCAAATCGGAAAAATGCGTCTTCATAGGATACCCTAAGCAAACTATTGGGTATACCTTCTACCTCAGATCCAAAGGCAAGATCTTTGTTGCCAAGAATGGATCCTTTCTAGAGAAAGAGTTTCTCTCGAAAGAAGTAAGTGGGAGGAAAGTAGAACTTGATGAAGTATTGCCTCTTGAACCGGAGAGTGGCGCAGCTCAAGAAAATGTTTCTGAGGTGCCTGCACCGACTAGAGAGGAAGTTAATGATGATGATCATGAAACTTCAGATCAGGTTGCTACTGAACTTCGTAGGTCCACAAGGACACGTTCCGCACCAGAGTGGTACGGCAACCCTGCCCTGGAAATCATGTTGTTAGACAATGGTGAACCTTCAAACTATGAAGAAGCAATGGCAGGCCCAGATTCCGACAAATGGCTGGAAGCCATGAAATCCGAGATAGGATCCATGTATGAAAACGAAGTATGGACTTTGACTGACTTGCCCGATGATCGGCGAGCCATAGAAAATAAATGGATCTTTTAGAAGAAGATAGACACAGATGGTAATGTGACCATCTATAAGTCTCAGCTTGTCGCTAAGGGTTATCGACAAGTTCAAGGGGTTGACTATGATGAGACTTTCTCACCCATAGCGAATCTGAAGTCCGTCCGAATCATGTTAGCGATTGCCGCATTCTATGATTATGAGATATGGCAAATGGACGTCAAAATGGCATTCCTTAATGGTTTCCGTAAGGAAGAATTGTATATGATGCAGCCAGAAGGTTTTGTCGACCCTAAGAATGCTGACAAGGTGTGCAAGCTCCAACGCTCAATCTATGGGCTGGTGCAAGCATCTCGGAGTTGGAACATTCAATTTGATGAGATGATCAAAGCGTTTGGGTTTACGCAGACTTATGGAGAAGCCTGTGTTTACAAGAAAGTGAGTGGGAGCTCTATAGCATTTCTCATATTATATGTGGATGACATACTATTGATGGGAAATGATATAGAATTCTTGGAAAGCATAAAGGCCTACTTGAACAAGTGTTTTTCAATGAAGGATCTTGGAGAAGCTGCTTATATATTAGGCATCAAGATCTATAGAGATAGATCGAGACGCCTCATTGGCCTTTCACAAAGTACGTACCTTGACAAGATATTGAAGAAGTTCAATATGGATCAGTCCAAGAAGGGGTTCTTGCCTGTATTGCAAGGTATGAGATTGAGCACGGTTCAATGCCCAACCACGACAGAAGATAGAGAAAAGATGAGTGTCGTCCCCTATGCCTCGGCCATAGGGTCTATTATGTATGCCATGCTGTGTACCAGACCTGATGTAAACCTTGCCGTAAGTTTGGTAGGAAGATACCAAAGTAATCCCGGCATGGAACACTGGACAGCGGTCAAGAATATCCCGAAGTACCTGAAAAGGACTTAGGACATGTTTCTCGTTTATGGAGGTGACGAAGAGCTCGTCGTAAAGGGTTACGTCGATGCTAGCTTTGACATAGATCTGGATGACTCCAAGTCACAAACCGGATACGTGTATATTTTGAATGGTGGGGCAGTCAGCTGGTGTAGTTGCAAGCAAAACGTCGTGGCGGGATCTACATGTGAAGCGGAGTACATGGCAGCCTCGGAGGCAACACAAGAAGCAATCTGGATGAATGAGTTCATTACTGACCTAGGAGTTATTCCCAATGTGTCGGGCCCGATGACTCTCTTCTCTGACAACACTGGAGCTATTGCCCTTGCCAAGGAGCCCAGGTTTCACAGGAAGACCAGGCATATCAAGCGTCTCTTCAACTCCATTCGTGAAAATGTTCAAAATGGAGACATAGATATTTGTAAAGTGCATACGGACCTGAATGTCACAGATCTGTCGACTAAACCTCTTCCTCGAGCAAAACATGATCAACACCAGAACTCTATGGGTGTTCGATTCATCACAACGTAACTAGATTATTGACTCTAGTGCAAGTGGGAGATTGTTGGAAATATGCCCTAGAGGCAATAATAAAATGGTTATTATTATATTTCCTTGTTCATAATAATTGTCTATTGTTCATGCTATAATTGTGTTATCCAGAAATAGTAATACATGTGTGAATACATAGACCACAACATGTCCCTAGTGAGCCTCTAGTTGACTAGCTCGTTGATCAATAGATGGTTACAGTTTCATAACCATGGACATTGGATGTCATTGATAACGAGATCACATCATTAGGAGAATGATGTGATGGACAAGACCCAATCCTAAGCCTAGCACAAGATCATGTAGTTCGTCTGCTAGAGCTTTTCTAATGTCAGTATCATTTCCTTAGACCATGAGATTGTGCAACTCCCGGATACCGTAGGAGTGCTTTGGGTGTGCCAAACGTCACAACGTAACTGGGTGGCTATAAAGGTGCACTATGGGTATCTCCGAAAGTGTCTATTGGGTTGGCATGAATCGAGACTGGGATTTGTCACTCCGTATGACGGAGAGGTATCTCTGGGCCCACTCGGTAAGACATCATCGTAATGAGCTCAATGTGACTAAGGGGTTGGTCACGTGATGATGTGTTATGGAACGAGTAAAGAGAATTGCCGTAACGAGATTGAATGAGGTATCGGTATACCGACGATCGAATCTCGGGCAAGTAACGTACCAATTGACAAAGGGAATTGTATATGGGATTGCTTGAATCCTCGACATCGTGGTTCATCAGATGAGATCATCGTGGAACATGTGGGAGCCAACATGGGTATCCGGATCCCGCTGTTGGTTATTGGACGGAGAGTTGTCTCGGTCATGTCTGCATGGTTCCCGAACCCGTAGGGTCTACACACTTAAGGTTCGATGACGCTAGGGTTATTAGGAAGATTTGTATGTGATTACCGAATGTTGTTCGGAGTCCCGGATGAGATCCCGGACGTGACGAGGAGTTCCGGAATAGTTCGGAGGTGAAGATTTATATATGGGAAGTCATCATACGGTCACCGGAAATATTCGGGGGTATGCCGGTATTGTACCGGGACCACTGGAGGGGTTCCGGGGGTCCACCGGGAGGGTCCACCTGCCCCGGAGGGTCTTATGGGCTGTAGGTGGAAGGGAACCTGCCCCTAGTGGGCTGGGCGCCATCCCATCCTAGGGCCCTGCTACCTCTTGAGCACTGCGTTGGATTTCCCCGAAGAGGAAGGGATGATGCAGCAAAGTAGCGTAAGTATTTCCCTCAGTTTTTGAGAACCAAGGTATCAATCCAGTAGGAGGCTACGCTCGAGTCCCTCGTACCTACACAAAAACAATAGCTCAAAGCAACCAACACGCTCAGGGGTTGTCAATCCCTTCACAGTCACTTACAAAAGTGAGACCTGATAGAGATGATAAATAATATTTTTGGTATTTTTGGTATAAAGATGCAAAGTAAATAAAGTAAAAGCAAAGGAATAATAAAGTGATGGAGATTGATATGATGAGAAAGAGACCCGAGGGCCATAGGTTTCACTAGTGGCTTCTCTCAAGAGCATAAGTATTCTACGGTGGGTGAACAAATTACTGTTGAGCAATTGACAGAATTGAGCATAGTTATGAGAATATCTTGGTATGATCATGTATATAGGCATCACGTCCGAGACAAGTAGACCGAAACGATTCTGCATCTACTACTATTACTCCAATCATTGACCTCTATCCAGCATACATCTAGAGTATTAAGTTAAAAACAGAGTAACGCCTTAAGCAAGATGACATGAAGTAGAGGGATAATTTCATGCAATATGATAAAAACCCCATCTTGTTATCCTCGATGGCAACAATACAATACGTGCCTTGCTGCCCCTTTTGTCCCGGGGAAAGGACACCGCAAGATTGAACCCAAAGCTAAGCACTTCTCCCATGGCAAGAACAACCAATCTAGTAGGCCAAACCAAACTGATAATTCGAAGAGACTTGCAAAGATAACCAATCATACATAAAAGAATTCAGAGAAGATTCAAATATTATTCATAGATAGACTAGATCATAAACCCACAATTCATCGGCCTCAACAAACACACCGCAAAAAGAAGATTACATCGAATAGATCTCCACAAGAGAGGGGGATAACATTGTATTGAGATCCAAAAAGAGAGAAGAAGCCATCTAGCTACTAGCTATGGACCTGTAGGTCTGAAGTAAACTACTCACACTTCATCGGAGGGGCTTGGATGATGATGTAGAAGCCCTTCGTGATCGATGCCTCCTCCGGTGGAGCTTCGGAACAGGCCCGAAGATGGGATCTCGTGGATACAGAAAGTTGCGGCGGTGGAATTAGGTTTTTGGCTCCGTCCCTGATCGTTTGGGGGTATGTGCATATATATAGGAGGAAGAAGTACGTCGGTGGAGCTTCGAGGGGCCCACGAGGCAGGGGGCGCGACCTAGGGGGGGACGCCCCTACCCTCGTGACCACCTCGTGGCTTCCTTGACGTAGGGCCCAAGTCTCCTGGATCTTATCTGATGATAAAATCACGTTTCCTAAGGTTTCATTTCGTTTGGACTCCTTTTGATATCCCTTTTCTTCGAAACCCTAAAACAGGAAAAAAAACAACAATTCTAGGCTGGGCCTCCGGTTAATAGGTTAGTCCCAAAAATAATATAAAAGTGGAAAATAAAGCCCAATAATGTCTAAAACAGTAAATAATATAGCATGGAGCAATCAAAATTGTAGATACGTTAGAGACGTATCAAGCATCCCCAAGCTTAATTCCTGCTCGTCCTCGAGTAGGTAAATGATAAAAACAGAATTTTTGATGCGGAGTGCTACTTGGCATAATTTTAATGTAATTCTTATTAATTGTGGTACGAATATTCAGATCCGAAAGATTCAATACAAAAGTTCATATTGACATAAAAATGATAATACCTCAAGCATACTAACCAAGCAATTATGTCTTCTCAAAATAACATGGCCAAAGAAAGTTCATCCCTACAAAATCATATAGTTTAGTCATGTTCCATTTTTGTCACACAAGAATGCTATCAGCATGCACAACCCCGATGACAAGCCAAGCAATTGTTTCATACTTTAGTAATCTCAAACCTATAAACTTTCACGCAATATATGAGCGCAAGCCATGGACATAGCACTATGGGTGGAATAGAATATAATGAGGGGGGTTATGTGGAGAATACAAAAAATGAGGAAGTATCACATCAACGAGGCTAATCAATGGGCTATGGAGATGCCCACCAATTGATGTTAATGCAAGGAGTAGGGATTGCCATGCAACGGATGCACTAGAGCTATAAATGTATGAAAGCTCAACAAAAGAAACTAGTGGGTGTGCATCCAACTTTCTTGCTCACGAAGACCTAGGGAACTTGAGGAGGCCCATTGTTGGAATATACAAGCCAAGTTCTATAATGAAAAATTCCCACTAGTATATGAAAGTGATAACATGAGAGACTCTCTACTATGAAGATCATGGTGCTACTTTGAAGCACAAGTGTGGTAAAAGGATAGTAACATTGTCCCTTCTCACTTTTTCTCTCATTTTTTTGGGCCTTCTCTTTTTTATGGCCTTTCTCTTTTTATGGCCTTTATTTATTTATTCCTCACTTGGGACAATGCTCTAATAATGATGATCATCACACTTCTATTTATTTACAACTCAATGATTACAACTCGATACTAGAACAAAGATGACTCTATGTGAATGCCTCCGGCGGTGTACCGGGATATGCAATGAACCAAGAGTGACATGTATGAAATAATTATGAATGGTGGCTTTGCCACAAATACTATGTCAACTACATGATCATGCTAAGCAATATGACAATGATGAATGTGTCATGATGAACGGAGTGATGGAAAGTTGCATGGCAGTATATCTCGGAATGGCTATGGAAGGTCCATAATAGGTAGGTATGGTGGCTGTTTTGAGGAAGATATAAGGAGGTTTATGTGTGAAAGAGCGTATCATATCACGGGGTTTGGATGCACCGGCGAAGTTTGCGCCAACTCTCAATGTGAGAAAGGGCAATGCACGGTACCGAAGAGGCTAGCAAGGATGGAAGGGTGAGAGTGCGTATAATCCATGGAATCAACATTAGTCATAAGAACTCACATACTTATTGCAAAAATCTACAAGTCATCAAAAACCTCGGCACTAGGCGCATGCTCCTAGGGGGATAGATTGGTAGGAAAAGACCATCGCTCGTCCCCGACCGCCACTCATAAGGAAAACAATCAAATAACACCTCATGTTTCAAATTTGTTGCATAACGTTTACCATACGTGCATGCTACGGGACTTGCAAACCTCGACACAAGTATTTCTCAAATTCACAACTACTCAACTAGCATGACTTTGATATTATTACCTCCATATCTCAAAACAATCATCAAGCATCAAACTTTTCTTAGTATTCAACACACTCATAAGAAAGTTTTATTATTAATCTTGTATACCAAGCATATTAGGATTTTAAGCAAATTACCATGCTATTAAGACTCTCAAAATAATCTAAGTGAAGCATGAGAGATAAATAGTTTCTATAAAACAAATCCATCACGGTGCTCTAAAAGATATAAGTGAAGCACTAGAGCAAAACTATAAAGCTAAAAAGATATAAGTGAAGCACATAGAGTATTCTATCAAATTCCAAATCATGTATGGCTCTCTCAAAAGGTGTGTACAGCAAGGATGATTGTGGTAGAATAACAAGCAAAGAGTCAAATCATAAAAGACACTCCAAGCAAAACACATATCATGTGGTGAATAAAAATATAGCTCCAAGTAAAGTTACCGATAGAAGTAGACGAAAGAGGGGATGCCTTCCGGGGCATCCCAAGCTTTGGCTTTTAGGTGTCCTTAGATTATCTTGGGGGTGCCATGGGCATACCCAATCTTAGGTTCTTTCCACTTCTTGTTCCATAATCCATCAAATCTTTACCCAAAACTTGAAAACTTCACAACACAAAACTTAAAGTAGAAAATCTCGTGAGCTCCGTTAGCGAAAGAAAACAAAAGACCATTTCAAGGTACTGTAATGAACTCATTATTTATTTATATTGGTGTTATACCTACTGTATTCCAACTTCTGTATGGATTATAAACTATTTTACTAGCCATAGATTCATCAAAATAAGCAAACAACACACGAAAAACAGAATATGTCAAAAACAGAACAGTCTGTAGTAATCTGTAGCTAGCGCAAGATCTGGAACCCAAAAAATTCTAAAATAAATTGCTGGACGTGAGGAATTTATATATTAATAATCTGAAAAATGAATTATATAAATAGAACTTTCCAAATGAAAATGACAGCAGTTCTCATGAGCGCTAAAGTTTCTGGTTTTTTACAGCAAGTTCAACAAGACTTTCCCCAAGTCTTCCCAACGGTTCTACTTGGCACAAACACTAATTAAACACAAAAACACAACCAAAACAGAGGCTAAATAATTTATTTATTACTAAAAAAGATCAAAAAGCAAGGAATAAAAATAAAATTGGGTTGCCTCCCAACAAGCGCTATGGTTTAACGCCCCTAGCTAGGCATAACAAGCAAGAATAGATCTAGGTATTGCCATCTTTGGTAGGCAATCCATAAGTGGCTCTCATGATAGATTCATATGGTAATTTTATTTTCTTTCTAGGAAAGTGTTCCATGCCCTTTTTTAATGGAAATTGAAATCTAATATTCCCTTCCTTCATATCAATAATTGCACCAACCGTTCTAAGGAAAGGTCTACCAAGAATAATATGGCAAGAAGGATTGCAATCTATATCAAGAATGATAAAATCTACGGGCACATAATTCCTATTTGCAACAATAAGAACATCATTAATTCTTCCATAGGTTTCTTAATAGTGGAATATGCAAGATGCAAGTTTAGAGAGCAATCATCAAAATCACGGAAATCTAGTAAATCACACAAAGTTTTGGGAATAGTAGAGACACTAGCACCCGAATCACACAAAGTATAAAACTCATAATTTTTTATTTTAATCTTAATAGTTGGTTCCCACTGATCATAAAGTTTTCTAGGGATAGAAACTTCCAATTCAAGTTTTTCTTCATAAGATTGCATCAAGGCATCACCGATATGTTTAGTAAACACTTTATTTTGACTATAAGCGTGAGGAGATTTTAGCACGGATTGCAACAATGAAATACAATCAATCAAAGAGTAATTTTCATAGTTAAATTCCTTGAAATCCATAATAGTGGGTTTAGCAACATCTAGGGTTTTAATTTCTTCAATCCCACTTTTATCAAATTTAGCATCAAGATCAACAAATTCCGAATTCTTAGAACGCCTTCTAGGTAAAGGTGGATCATATTCAGTCCCATAATTATCAAGATTCATATTGCAAAACAAAGATTTAATAGGGGACACATCAATAACTTTTAGATCTTCATAATTATTTTCTTAGGAATCCGGTTTAGCGGCCATCTTATTAACTAAGGTAGCTTGCATATCCGAAATTTCAGCAGTTAATTTTTCATGATGGGCAATTTGGGACCTTATACCATCAAATTCTTTAGACATATCATCGAGCTCTTTATTCATATAATTCATGAAACTTTTTTGTTCCTTAAGCTCATTTATAAATAAATTATTATGCTCAAATTGCAAAACCATAAACTTCCTGACGTTGTTTTCGATCTCCTCTAACCTTTTAAGGTGAAGATCACCAAGTCTAGGTAGAGCCATCGCGACAGACAAGCAAACTAACACATGAGCAAACAAAAAGCAAACGGGCAAAAAGGCAAATGGAGAAAGAGAGGGAGGATAGAGAGAGAGGGCGAATAAAACGGTAAGGGTGAAGTGGGGAGAGGAAAACGAGAGGCAAATGGCAAATAATGTAATGCGGGAGATAGGGATTGTGATGGGTACTTGGTATGTTGACTTTTGCGCAGACTCCCCGGCAACGGCGCCAGAAATTCTTCTTGCTACCTCTTGAGCACTGCGTTGGATTTCCCTGAAGAGGAAGGGATGATGCAGCAAAGTAGCATAAGTATTTCCCTCAGTTTTTGAGAACCAAGGTATCAATCCAGTACGAGGCTACGCTCGAGTCCCTCGTACCTACACAAAATTAACAGCTCAACGCAACCAACGCGCTTAGGGGTTGTCAATCCCTTCACGGTCACTTACGAAAGTGAGATCTGATAGAGATGATAAGTAATATTTTTGGTATTTTTGGTATAAAGATGCAAAGTAAATAAAGTAAAAGCAAAGTAAAAGCAAAGCAATAATAAAGTGATAGAGATTGATATGATGAGAAAGAGACCTGGGGGCCATAGGTTTCACTAGTGGCTTCTCTCAAGAGCATAAGTATTCTACAGTGGGTGAACAAATTACTATTGAGCAATTGACAGAATTGAGCATAGCTATGAGAATATCTAGGTATGATCATGTATATAGGCATCATGTCCGAGACAAGTAGACCGAAGTGATTCTGCATCTACTACTATTACTCCACTCATCGACCGCTATCCAGCATGCATCTAGAGTATTAAGTGAAAAACAGAGTAACGCCTTAAGCAAGATGACATGAAGTAGAGGGATAATTTCATGCAATATGATAAAAACCCCATTTTGTTATCCTCGATGGCAACAATACAATACGTGCCTTGCTGCCCCTTTTTTCACTGGGAAAGGACACCGCAAGATTGAACCCAAAGCTAAGCACTTCTCCCATGGCAAGAACAACCAATCTAGTAGGCCAAACCAAACTGATAATTCAAAGAGACTTGCAAAGATAACCAATCATACATAAAAGAATTCAGAGAAGATTCAAATATTATTCATATATAGACTGGATCATAAACCCTCAATTCATCGGTCTCAACAAACACACCGCAAAAAGAAGATTACATCGAATAGATCTCCACAAGAGAGGGGGAGAACATTGTATTGAGATCCAAAAAGAGAGAAGAAGTCATCTAGCTACTAGCTATGGACCCGTAGGTCTGAAGTAAACTACTCACACTTCATCGGAGGGGCTTGGATGATGATGTAGATGCCCTCCGTGATCGATGCCTCCTCCGGCGGAGCTCCGGAACAGGCCCTAAGATGGGATCTTGTGGATACAGAAAGTTGCGGCGGTGGAATTAGGTTTTTGGCTCCGTCCCCGATCGTTTGGCGGTACGTGGATATATATAGGAGGAAGAAGTACGTCGGTGGAGCTTCGAGGGGCCAACGAGGCAGGGGGCGCGCCCTGGGGGGGGCCCTACCCTCGTGACCACCTCGTGGATTCCTTGACGGAGGGTCCAAGTCTACTGGATCTTATCTGATGAGAAAATCACGTTTCCGAAGGTTTATTTCGTTTGGACTCCGTTTGATATTCCTTTTCTTCGAAACCCTAAAACAGGCGAAAAACAACAATTCTGGGTTGGGCCTCCGTTTAATAGGTTAGTCCCAAAAATAATATAAAAGTGGAAAATAAAGCCCAATAATGTCTAAAACAGTAGATGATATAGCATGGAGCAATCAAAAATTATAGATACGTTGGTGACGTATCAGGCTCATGCGCCTAGGGTTTGGGGGGAACCCTAAAGGGGGGCGCCACCCTTGCTTGGGGGGCAAGCCCCCTTCCCCTTGGCTGCCGCCCCCATCTAGATCTCATCTAGAGGGGCTGGCCCCCCTTCCCCTTCTCCCTATAAGTAGAGGGGCGAGGGGAGGGCTGCAGCACCATATCCAAGGCGCAGCCCCTCCCCTCCCCAACACCTCTCCTCCTCCGCGTGAGCTTGGCGAAGCCCTGCCGAAGAATTGCCTTCTTGCTGGATCAAGGCGCGGGAGACGTCACCGGGCTGCATGTGTGTTGAACGCGGAGGCGCCGTTGTTCGGTGCTTAGATCGGATTCGGTCGCGATCTAAATCGCTACGTGTACGATTCCTCCAACCGCGTTCTTGCAACGCTTCCAACTCGCGATCTTCAAGGGTATGAAGATGCACTCCCCTCTCTCTCGTTGCTAGTTACTCCATAGATTGATCTTGGTGATGCGTAGAATTTTTTTAATTTCTGCAACGATCCCCAACACAAACATCTGGGTGTCGTGGCTCGGCCGGAATGATTGAGAAACTTGGTTTTTTAATTCCTGTAAATCCAAAACACGGTTGAAAATCAGGAAACTTGGCATGGTGTCATGACATGGCACCAACATGCTGCAGTATTTTTTTGGTCGACTTGGGACCAGCTTTGGTGTAAGCTTCTTGCAAACCGGAGCTTCCTTCAAGAAGGCTCTTGGTTCCGAGAGGGAACGTGTCACCTCCGTGAGCGAAACGACATACGTACACTGCCTTCTCCCGCCTTTATTTTTGTACACTAGAAAATTAGACCAAATAGAAGTATCGTGCTAAATTTTGGAATTATTCCATGTTCATTTGGCCTTTTTTATACATTAATTGAGTTTTTGGGCATTTAATGTGCATAATTCAAATTTGAACTACAAGCACATGCTCCAGTGCACCAAAGTTGTTTGAAAAATCACATGTGTGTCCTTGGGTGAATTTCTAAGTCCCATGCAAGAGATGGGAGTGAAATTCAAACATCTGGGCATCGTGGCTCGGCCGAAAAGATTGGGAAACTTGGTTTTTTAATTCCTTTAAATCCAAAACATGCCTGAAAATCATGAAACTTGGCATGGTCCCATAGGTGCCTATGGATATTCCGCGACATCTTTGGCGCGCCAGGTAGGGGGCTCACTTGCGCGAACCTGAAGGCGTGCGCAACGCGTCATCTTCATCACCATCTTCGTCTATGACAACGCCATCGACCATGTCGCCTAAGAAGAAGAAGTCTGGCCCTTCAGCCCATCCGTCCACCTCGAAGGCTCCGCCGCCCGTGACCTCTAGTGCCTTGGAGGATGCAGGGGCGAGTGAGGATGTGAACGCTATAGGGGGCGTGCTTGGAGGAAGTGGTGCCATCGCCACTCCCCCGCGCGGCTGACACGTGGGTTGGAGATGTCGGAGGAGAACAGCATCAGCAATGCCTTGGCGGTCACGCTCCACAAGGTGCGGGCGAGGGGGTCACTCCGTCGGCACCCCCTCCCCCCACTGACGGGCACAACCGCAGGAATGACGCTCGGTCCGGTGTGAGCCATCGCCCTCCGGACGCCCCCATCATGGGAGCGACCGCGGACCATGCTCCTCCTCCCGGATGAGCCGACCAAACCGCTATGCCTGATGAAGCCGCTGACCCTCGAGCACCACCGCCATGCGACCCCACTGCCCAGGTGGTCGTCCCACAGTTGCATGGACGCGGCACCACCGCCATCGCCGCCGCTGGCACCATTAGGAGACAGGCGGCGGTGCGGTTGACATCATCAACATCTATGCCGAGAACAGCCTCGGAGCCTATGGCGCGAGCTTAGTTGCTACTGAGGTTCCCGCTAGCGGCTGAGCAGATGGATGAATGGCGTGTCACCATCCAGAGCCTGCTCGGTTTTGCCGAAGCTGGGGGCTCACGACGAGCTGGCCCGCCACGACCTCCCCAAGCGAGAGCAACCGCCCATACTGCTGGCCAAACGGAGGGGGCCGTCCCACTGATGCAGTCCCCAGCACAGCAGCTGACACGAGTGCAGCTGAATCAAGACCCCGACGACGTCTCGATGGCCTCTTCTGACCCTCGAGCATGTCCAGGCCAACATCGTGCCCCAGAGGATAGGCGGCGGGGAGAGGCGCGCGTCATCATAGATTGGCGCCACGACGATCTCCACCAGACCGACGGGTGCGGCGGCCTCAACATCGACGAGCCTGCGCCCGGTGTTGGCGGGTGCCTATCTTTCGAGGTCGACTTCCCTGCCTTTACACAAGAGCTACGGCAATTCTGTTGGCCAACCATTCGCACGTTCAAGCCAGAGATACCTGAGAAGTACGACGTGAGGCTAAACCCAGTAGAGTTCCTAAGCATCTATATCGCTGTTCAAGCTGCTAGGGGAAGAGCTGAGAAGGTGTTCGCCAACTAATTTCCTTTGGCCCTCAAGTCTACCGTGAGGTCTTGGCTGATGCACCTGCCGGAGAACTCCATTTCGTCATGGGCAGACCTGTGCCACGAGTTCATTGGTGCCTTCACCGGTGGCCACCAAGAGCCCGGTAGGCCCAACAACCTGCAACTTCTCTAGGAGAAGGAAGGAGAAACTCTCCGTAAGTATTTACAGAGATTCAGTAAAGTTCATAGGAATATTCCAAATATCCATCCGGCAGCCGTTATAGTAGCCTTCCAGTCCAATGTGCGCAACCGTCACATTCGTTCTAAGATGAATGTGCGGTTGCCTGAGATTGTGAAGGAGTGCTACCTCTTGAGCATGCGTTGGTTTTCCCTTGAAGAGGAAAGGGTGATGCAGCAAAGTAGCGTAAGTATTTCCCTCAGTTTTTGAGAACCAATGTATAAATCCAGTAGAAGACTACACGCAAATCGCCTAGTACCTGCACAAACAAATAAGAACCTTGCAACCAACGCGACAAAGGGGTTGTCAATCCCTTCACGGCCACTTGAGAAAGTGAGATCTGATAAAGATAATAAGATAAATATTTTTGGTATTTTTGTTTTATAGATTGGAAAGTAAAGATTGCAAAATAAACAGCGATAGAAATGGCTAGTTGACGGGAAATAAATATGATGTGAAGTAGACCCGGGGGCCATAGGTTTCACTAGTGGCTTCTCTCAAGATAGCATACATTACGTTGGGTGAACAAATTACTGCCGAGCAATTTATAGAAAAGCGCATAGTTATGAGAATATCTAGGCATGATCATAAACATAGGCATCACGTCCGTGTCAAGTAGACCGTAAAGATTCTGCATCTACTACTATTACTCCACACATCGACCGCTATCCAGCATGCATCTAGAGTATTAAGTTCATAAGAATAGAGTAATGCATTAGGCAAGATGACATGATGTTGAGGGATAAACTCAAGCAATATGATATAAACCCAATCTTGTTATCCTCGATGGAAACAATACAATACGTGCCTTGCTGCCCCTGCTATCACTGGGAAAGGACACCGCAAGATTGAACCCAAAGCTAAGCACTTCTCCCATTGCAAGAAATATCAATCTAGTAGGCCAAACCAAACTGATAATTCGAAGAGATTTGCAAAGATATCAAATCATGCATATAAGAATTCAGAGAAGAATCAAATATTGTTCATAGATAAACTTGACCATAAACCCACAATTCACCGGATCTCAGCAAACACAGCGCAAAAAGTATTACATCAAATAGATCTCCAAGAACATCGAGGAGAACTTTGTATTGAGAACCAAAGAGAGAGAAGAAGCCATCTAGCTAATAACTATGGACCCGAAGGTCTGTGGTAAAATAATCACACATCATCGGAGAGGCTATGGTGTAGATGTACAAGCCCTCCGTGATCGAATCCCCCTCCGGCAGATCACTGGAAAAGGTCCCCAGATGGGATCTCATGGGTACAGAAGGTTGCGGCGCTGGAAAAGTGGTTTCGTGGCTCCCCTAGATGTTTTCAGGGTATAAGAGTATATATAGGCGAAAGAAGTAGGTCGGTGGAGCTACGAGGGGCCCACGAGGGTGGGGGCGTGCCTGCCCCCCGGGCGTGCCGCCCTATCTCGTGGCCGCCTTGTTGCTTCTTTGAGCTCCACTCCAAGTCTCCTAGATTGCATTTGTTCCAAAAAAGATCCTCTCGAAGGTTGCATTCCGTTTGATATTCTTTTCTGCGAAACACTGAAATAGGCAAAAAACAACAATTTACACTGGGCCTTCGGTTAATAGTTTAGTCCCAAAAATAATATAAAAGTGCATAATAAAGCCCATTAAACATCCAAAACAGATAATATAATAGCATGGAAGAATAAAAAATTATAGATACGTTGGAGACGTATCAAGCATCCCCAAGCTTAATTCCTGCTCGTCCTCGAGTAGGTAAATGATAAAAATAGAATTTTTGATGTGGAATGCTACCTAACATAATTTTTCAATGTAATTCTCTTTATTGTGGCATGAATGTTTAGATCTAAAAGATTCTAGATAGAAGTTTAATATTGACATAAAAATAATAATACTTCAAGCATGCTAACCAAGCAATTATGTGTTATCAAAATAACATAGCCAAAGAAATCTTATCCCTACAAAATCAAATAGTTTGGCCATGCTTCATTTTCGTCACACAAAATGCTCCCATCATGCATAACCCCGATGACAAGCCAAGCAATTGTTTCATACTTAGCCTTTTCAAATTCTTTCAACTTTCACACAATATATGAGCGCGAGCCATGGACATAGAAGTATGGGTGGAATAGAATATGATGATGAAGGTTGTGTGAGAAGACAAAAAGGGAGAAAGTCTCACATTGACGCGGCTAATCAACGGGCTATGGAGATGCCCATCAATTGATGTCAATGCAAGGAGTAGGGATTGCCATGCAACGGATGCACTAGAGCTATAAATATATGAAAGCTCAACAAAAGAAACTAAGTGGGTGTGCATCCAACTTGCTTGCTCACGAAGACCTAGGGCATTTTGAGGAAGCCCATCATTGGAATATACAAGCCAAGTTCTATAATGAAAAATTCCCACTAGTATATGAAAGTGACAAAATAGGAGACTCTCTATCATGAAGATCATGGTGCTACTTTGAAGCACAAGTGTGGAAAAAGGATAGTAACATTGCCCCTTCTCTCTTTTTCTCTCATTTTTGGGCCTTTTTTTCCTCCTTTTTATGGCCTCTTTTTTTCGTACAGAATCTCATCCCGATTTGTGGGGGAATCATAGTCTCCATCATCCTTTCCTCACATGGGACAATGCTCTAATAATGATGATCATCACACTTTTATTTACTTTCAACTCAAGGATTACAACTCGATACTTAGAACAAAATACGACTCTATGTGAATGCCTCCGGGGGTGTACCGGGATATGCGATGAATCAAGAGTGAGATGTATGAAATAATTATGAAGGTGGCTTTGCCAAAAATACGATGTCAACTACATGATCATGCAAAGCAATATGACAATGATGGAGCGTGTCATAATAAACGGAACGGTGGAAAGTTGCATTGCAATATATCTCGGAATGGCTATGGAAATGCCATAGTAGGTAGGTATGGTGGCTGTTTTGAGAAAGATATAAGGAGGCTTATGTGTGATTGCTACCTCTTGAGCACTGCGTTGGTTTTCCCCGAAGAGGAAGGGATGATGCAGCAAAGTAGCGTAAGTATTTCCCTTAGTTTTTGAGAACCAAGTCATCAATCCAGTAGGAGGCTACGTGCGAGTCCCTCGTACCTGCACAAAACAAATAAATCCTCACAACCAACGCAAATAGGGGTTGTCAATCCCTATAAGGCCACTTACGAGAGTGAGATCTGATAGATATGATAAGATAATATTTTTGGTATTTTTATTGATAAAGATGCAAAGTAAAATAAAGGCAAAGTAAATAGCAAAGGAAATAACTAAGTAGTAGGAGATCAATATGATAAAGATAGACCCGGGGCCATAGGTTTCACTAGTGGCTTCTCTCGAGAGCATAAGTATTCTATGGTGGGGGAACAAATTATTGTTGAGCAATTGACAGAATTGAGCATAGTTATGAGAATATCTAGGTATGATCATGTATATAGGCATCACGTCCGAGACAAGTAGACCGACTCCTGCCTACATCTACTACTATTACTCCACTCATCGACCGCTATCCAGCATGCATCTAGAGTATTAAGTTAAAAACAAAGTAACACCTTAGGCAAGATGACATGATGTTGAGGGATAAACTCAAGCAATATGATATAAACCCAATCTTGTTATCCTCGATGGCAACAATACAATACGTGCCTTGCTGCCCCTACTGTCACTGGGAAAGGACACCGCAAGATTGAACCCAAAGCTAAGCACTTCTCCCATTCCAAGAAAGATCAATCTAGTAGGCCAAACCAAACTGATAATTCAAAGAGACTTGCAAAGATAACCAATCATACATAAAAGAATTCAGAGAAGATTCAAATATTATTCATAGATAGACTTGATCATAAACCCACAATTCATCGGACTCAACAAACACACCGCAAAAAGAAGATTACATCGAATAGTTCTCCACAAGAGAGGGGGAGAACATTGTATTGAGATCCAAAAAGATAGAAGAAGCCATCTAGCTACTAACTATGGACCTGTAGGTCTGAGGTAAACTACTCACACTTCATTGGAGGGGCTATGGTGTTGATGTAGAAGCCCTCCGTGATCGATGCCCCCTTTGGCGGAGCTCCGTCACAGGCCCCAAGATGGGATCTTGTGGATACAGAAAGTTATGGTGGTGGAATTAGGGTTTTGGCTCCGTATCGTATCGTTTGGGGGTACGTAGGTATATGTAGGAGGAAGGAGTACGTCAGTAGAGCAACAGGGGCCCACGAGGGTGGAGGGCGCGCCTGGGGGAGGGGGGTAGGCGTGCCCCCTACCTTGTGGCGTCCTCTTTTCTTTCTTGACGTAGGGTCCAAGTCTCCCGGGTCTTGTTCGTTGAGAAAATCACGTTCCCGAAGGTTTCATTCCGTTTGGACTCTGTTTGATATTCCTTTTCTTCGAAACCCTAAAATAGGCAAAAAACAGCAATTCTGGGCTGGGCCTCCGGTTAATAGGTTAGTCCCAAAAATAATATAAAAGTGGATAATAAAGCCCAATAATGTCCAAAACATTAGATAATATAGCATGGAGCAATAAAAAATTATAGATACGTTGGAGACGTATCAAGCATCCCCAAGCTTAATTCCTGCTCGTCCTCGAGTAGGTGAATGATAAAAACAGAATTTTTGATGCAGAGTGCTACTTGGCATAATTTTTAATGTAATTCTTCTTAATTGTGGTATGAATATTCAGATCCGAAGGATTCAAGACAGAAGTTCATATTGACATAAAAATAATAATACTTCAAGCATACTAACTAAGCAATTATGTCTTCTCGAAATAACATGGCCAAAGAAAGTTCATCCCTACAAAATCATATAGTTTAGTCATGTTTAATTTCGTCACACAAGAATGCTCTCATCATGCACAACCCCGATGACAAGCCAAGCAATTGTTTCATACTTTAGTAATCTCAAACCTATAAACTTTCACGCAATATATGAGCGCGAGCCATGGACATAGCACTATGGGTGGAATAGAATATAATGAGGGGGGTTATGTGGAGAAGACAAAAAAGGAGAAAGTCTCACATCAACGAGGCTAATAAATGGGCTATGGAGATACCCACCGATTGATGTTAATGCAAGGAGTAGGGATTGCCATGCAACGGATGCACTAGAGCTATAAATGTATGAAAGCTCAACAAAATAAACTAGTGGGTGTGCATCCAACTTGCTTGCTCATGAAGACCTAGGGCACTTGAGGAGGCCCATTGTTGGAATATACAAGCCAAGTTCTATAATGAAAAATTCCCACTAGTATATGAAAGTGACAAAACAAGAGACTCTCTATCATGAAGATTACGGTGCTACTTTGAAGCACAAGTGTGGTAAAGGATAGTAACATTGTCCCTTCTCTCTTTTTCTCTCATTTTTCTTCTTTTTTTTGGGCCTTCTCCTTTTTTATGGCCTTTCTCTTTTTTGGGCCTTCTCTTTTTTTCTGGCCTTTCTCTTTTTTTATATTCCTCACTTGGGACAATGCTCTAGAAAATGATGATCATCACACTTCTATTTATTTACAACTTAATGATTACAACTCGATACTAGAACAAAGATGACTCTATATGAATGCCTCCGACGGTGTACCGGGATATGCAATGGACCAAGAGTGACATGTATGAAAGAATTATGAATAGTGGCTTTGCCACAAATACTACGTCGACTACATGATCATGCTAAGTAATATGACAATAATGAATGTGTCATGATGAACGGAATGATGGAATGTTGCATGGAAATATATCTTGGAATGGCTATGGAAATGCCATAATAGGTAGGTATGGTGGCTGTTTTGAGGAAGATATAAGGAGTTTTATGTGTGAAAGGGCGTATCATATCACGGGGTTTGGATGCACCGGCGAAGTTTGCGCCAACTCTCAATGTGAGAAAGGGCAATGCACGGTACCGAAGAGGCTAGCAAGGATGGAAGGGTGAGAGTGCGTATAATCCATGGACTCAACATTAGTCATAAAGAACTCACATACTTATTGCAAAAATCTAAAAGTCATCAAAAACCTCGGTACTACGTGCATGCTCCTAGGGGGATAGATTGGTAGGAAAAGACCATCGCTCGTCCCCGACCGCCACTCATAAGGAAGACAATCAAATAACACCTCATGTTTCAAATTTGTTGCATAACGTTTACCATACGTGCATGCTACGGAACTTGCAAACTTCAACACAAGTATTTCTCAATTTCACAACTACTCAACTAGCACGACTTTGATATTATTACCTCCATCAAAACAATCATCAAGTATCAAACTTCTCTTAGTATTCAAAACACTCTTAAGAAATTTTTACTAACTTTGAATACCTAGCATATTAGGATTTAAGTAAATTACCATGCTATTAAGACACTCAAAATAATCTAAGTGAAGCATGATAGATCAATAGTTTCTATAAAATAAATCCACCACCATGCTCTAAAAGATATAAGTGAAGTACTGGAGCAAAACTATATAACTCAAAATATATAAGTGAAGCACATAGAGTATTCTAACAAATTCCAAATAATGTATGGCTCTCTCAAAAGGTGTGTACAGAAATGATGATTGTGGTAAACTAAAAAGCAAAGACTCAAATAATACAAGACGCTCCAAGCAAAACACATATCATGTGGCGAATAAAAATATAGCTCCAAGTAAAGTTACCGATAGAAGTAGACGAAAGAGGGGATGCCTTCCGGGGCATCCCCAAGCTTTGGATTTTAGGTGTCCTTAGATTATCTTGGGGGTGCCATGGGCATCCCCAAGCTTAGGCTCTTGCCACTCCTTGTTCCATAATCCATCAAATCTTTACCCAAAACTTGAAAACTTCACAACACAAAACTCAAAGTAGAAAATCTCGTGAGCTCCGTTAGCGAAAGAAAATAAAAAGACCACTTCAAGGTACTGTAATGAACTCATTATTTATTTATATTGGTGTTATACCTACTGTATTCCAACTTCTCTATGGTTTATAAACTATTTTACTAGCCATAGATTCATCAAAATAAGTAAACAACACACGAAAAACAGAATCTGTCAAAAACAGAACAGTCTGTAGTAATTTGTAGCTAGCACAAGATCTGGAACCCCAAAAATACTAAAATAAATTGCTGGACGTGAGGAATTTATCTTTTAATCATCTTAAAAACAAATTAACTAAATAGATCTTTCCAAATAAAAATTACAGCAGTTCTCGTGAGCGCTAAAGTTTCTGTTTTTTACAACAAGTGTAACAAGACTTTCCCCAAGTCTCCCCAACGGTTCTACTTGGCACAAACACTAATTAAACACAAAAAACACAACCTAAACAGAGTCTAGATAAATTATTTATTGCTAAAAAGGAGCAAAAATCAAGGAATAAAAATAAAATTGGTTTGCCTCCCAACAAGCGCTATCGTTTAACGCCCCTAACTAGGCATAACAAGCAAGAATAGATCTAGGTATTGCCATCTTTGGTAGGCAATCCATAAATGGATCTCATAATAGATTCATAAGGTAATTTAATTTTATTTATAGGAAAGTTTTACATGCCTCTCCTTAATGGAAATTGGAATCTAATATTTCCTTCCTTCATATCAATAATTGCACCAATCGTTCTAAGGAAAGGTCTACCAAGAATAATAGGACATGAAGGATTGCAATCTATGTCAAGAACAATAAAATCTACGGGCACATAATTCCTATTTGCAACAATAAGAACATCATTAATTCTTCCCATAGGTTTCTTAATAGTGGAATCCGCAAGGTGCAAGTTTAGAGAGCAATCATCAAAATCACAGAAACCTAACAAATCACACAAAGTCTTTGGAATCGTGGAAACACTAGCACCCAAATCACATAAAGCATAGCATTAATGATATTTAATTTTAATTTTAATAGTTGGTTCCCACTCATCATAAAGTTTTCTAGGGATAGAAACTTCCAATTCAAGTTTTTCTTCATAAGATTGCATCAAGGCATCAACGATATGTTTAGTAAACGCTTTATTTTGACTATAAGCGTGAGGAGAATTTAGCACGGATTGCAACAAGGAAATACAATAAATCAAAGAGTAATTTTCATAGTTAAATTCCTTGAAATCCATAATAGTGGGTTTAGCAACATCCGGGTTTTAATTTCTTATCCCACTTTTATCAAATTTAGCATCAAGATCAACAAATTCCGAATTCTTGGAGCGCCTTCTAGGTAAAGGTGGATCATAATCAGTAACATCATTATCAAGATTCATATTGCAAAAGAAATGTTTAATAGGGGACACATCAATAACTTTTAGATCTTCATCTTTATTTTCATAGGAACTAGAAGAACACGCTCTTATAAAGGCATCTTTCTTAGCACGCATCCTAGCGGTTCTTTCTTTGCACTGATCAATGGAAATTCTCATGGCTTTGAGAGACTCATTGATATCATGCTTAGGTGGAATAGATCTAAGTTTCAAAGAATCAAGATCAAGAGAAATTCTATCAATGTTCCTAGCCAAATCATCAATCTTAAGCAATTTTTCTTCAATCATAGCATTAAAATTCTTTTGTGAAGTAATAAATTCTTTAATATTAGATTCAAAATCAGAGGGCATCTTATTATAATTTACATAAGAATTGTTGTAGGAATTACCATAATTATTAGAGGGATTACTAGGATAAGGCCTAGGGTTGAAATTTCCTCTATGCGCGCTGTTACCAAAATTGTTCCTACCAACAAAATTCACATCCATAGATTCATTATTATTCTCAATCAAAGTAGACAAGGGCATATCATTATGATCATAAGAAACACTCTTATTAGCAAATAATTTCATAAGTTCATCCATATTTCCACTCAAAACATTAATTTCTTCTATCGCATGCACCTTTTTATTAGTAGATCTTTCAGTATGCCATTGAGAATAATTAACCATAATATTATCTAGGAGTTTAGTAGCTTCTCCTAAAGTGATTTCCATAAAAGTGCCTCCCATGGCCGAATCTAAAAGATTTCTAGAAGCAAAATTCAATCCGGCATAAAATTTTTGTATAATCATCCACAAATTTAAACCATGAGTAAGGCAATTACGTATCATTAATTTCATTCTCTCCCAAACTTGTGCAACATGTTCATGATCAAGTTGCTTAAAATTCATAATATCGTTTCTAAGAGAGATGATCTTAGCGGGAGGAAAATACTTAGAGATAAAAGCATCTTTGCACTTGTTCCATGAATCAATACTATTTTAGGCAAAGACGAAAACCAAGCTTTAGCACGATCTCTAAGGGAAAAAGGAAATAGCTTCAATTTAACAATATCATTATCCACATCTTTCTTCTTTTGCATGTCACACAAATCAACGAAGCTATTTAGATGGGTAGCGACATCTTCACTAGGAAGGCCGGAAAACGGATCTTTCATGACAAGATTCAGCAAAGCAGTATTAATTTCACAAGATTCAGCATCTGTAAGAGGAGCAATCGGAGTGCTAATAAAATCATTGTTGTTGGTATTGGTGAAGTCACACAATTTAGTATTATCTTGAGCCATCATGACAAGCAAGCAAACTAACACACAAGCAAACAGAAAGCAAGCGGGCAAAAAGAGGCAAATAGAGAAAGAGAGGGAGGATAGAGAGAGAGAGGGCGAATAAAACGGCAAGGGTGAAGTGGGGGAGAGGAAAACGAGAGGCAAATGGCAAATAATGTAATGCGGTAGATAAGGGTATGTGATGGGTACTTGGTATGTTGACTTTTCTGTAGACCTCCCTGGCAATGGCGCCAGAAATCCTTCTTGCTACCTCTTGAGCACTGCGTTGGTTTTCCCCGAAGAGGAAGGGATGATGCAGCAAAGTAGCGTAAGTATTTCCCTTAGTTTTTGAGAACCAAGTCATCAATCCAGTAGGAGGCTACGTGCGAGTCCCTCGTACCTGCACAAAACAAATAAATCCTCACAACCAACGCAAATAGGGGTTGTCAATCCCTATAAGGCCACTTACGAGAGTGAGATCTGATAGATATGATAAGATAATATTTTTGGTATTTTTATTGATAAAGATGCAAAGTAAAATAAAGGCAAAGTAAATAGCAAAGGAAATAACTAAGTAGTAGGAGATCAATATGATAAGGATAGACCCAGGGGCCATAGGTTTCACTAGTGGCTTCTCTCGAGAGCATAAGTATTCTACGGTGGGTGAACAAATTACTGTTGAGCAATTGACAGAATTGAGCATAGTTATGATAATATCCAGGTATGATCATGTATATAGGCATCACGTCCGAGACAAGTAGACCGACTCCTGCCTGCATCTACTACTATTACTCCACTCATCGACCGCTATCCAGCATGCATCTAGAGTATTAAGTTAAAAATAGAGTAACGCCTTAAGCAAGATGACATGATGTAGAAGGATAGACTCATGCAATATGAAGAAAACCCCATCTTGTTATCCTCGATGGCAACAATACAATACATGCCTTGCTACCCCTACTATGACTGGGAAAGGACACCACAAGATTGAACCCAAAGCTAAGCACTTCTCCCATTGCAAGAAAGATCAATCTAGTAGGCCAAACCAAACTGATAATTCAAAGAGACTTGCAAAGATAACCAATCATACATAAAAGAATTCAGAGAAGATTCAAATATTTATTCATAGATAGAGTTGATCATAAACCCACAATTCATCGATCTCAACAAACACACCGCAAAAAGAAGATTACATCGAATAGTTCTGCACAAGAGAGGGGGAGAACATTGTATTGAGATCCAAAACGAGAGAAGAAGCCATCTAGCTACTAACTATGGACCCGTAGGTCTGAGGTAAACTACTCACACTTCATCGGAGGGGCTATGGTGTTGATGTAGAAGCCCTCCGTGATCGATGCCCCATCCGGCGGAGCTCCGGAACAGGCCCCAAGATGGGATCTCGTGGATACAAAAAGTTACGGTGGTGGAATTAGGGTTTTGGCTCCGTATCTGATCGTTTGGGGGTACGTAGGTATATGTAGGAGGAAGGAGTACGTCAGTAGAGCAATGATGACCCACAAGTATAGGGGATCTATCGTAGTCCTTTCGATAAGTAAGAGTGTTGAACCCAACGAGGAGCAGAAGGAAATGATAAGCGGTTTTCAGCAAGGTATTCTCTGCAAGTACTGAAACAAGTGGTAATAGATAGTTTTGTGATAAGATAGATTGTAACGAGCAACAAGTAACAAAAGTAAATAAAGTGCAGCAAGGTGGCCCAATCCTTTTGTAGCAAAGGACAAGCCGGAACAAACTCTTATAATAGGAAAAGCGCTTCCGAGGACACATGGGAATATCGTCAAGCTAGTTTTCATCACGTTCATATGATTCGCGTTGGATACTTTGATAATTTGATATGTGGGTGGACCGGTGCTTGGGTGCTATTCTTACTTGAACAAGCATCCCACTTATGATTAACCTCTACTGCAAGCATCCGCAACTACAACAAAAGTATTAAGGTAAACCTAACCATATCATGAAACATGTGGATCCAAATCAGCCCCTTACGAAGCAACACATAAACTAGGGTTTAAGCTTTTGTCACTCTAGCAACCCATCATCTACTTATTACTTCCCAATGCCTTCCTCTAGGCCCAAATAATGGTGAAGTGTTATGTAGTCGACGTTCACATAACACCACTAGAGGCTAGACAACATACATCTTATCAAAATATCAAACGAATACCAAATTCACATGACTACTAATAGCAAGACTTCTCCCTTGTCCTCAGGAACAAACGTAATTACTCCCAAAGCATATTCATGTTCATAATCAGAGGGGTAATAATATGCATATAGGATCTGAACATATGATCTTCCACCAAATAAACCAATTAGCATCAACTACAAGGAGTAATCAACACTACTAGCAACCTACAAGCACCAATCCTAGACTTTGAGACAAGAATTGGATACAAGAGATGAACTAGGGTTTGGAGATGAGATGGTGCTGGTGAAGATGTTGATGGAGATTGCCCTCTCTCGATGAGAGGAGCGTTGGTGATGACGGTGATGATTTTCCCCTCCCGGAGGGAAGTATCCCCGGCAGAACAGCTCTGCCGGAGCTCTAGATTGGATCCGCCAAGGTTCCGCCTCGTGGCGGCGGAGTCTCGTCCCGAAAAGTTCCTTCTTATTTTTTTCTCATCGAAAGACTTCATATAGGAGAAGATGGACATCGAAGAGCCACCAGGGGGCCCACGGGGGGGGGGGCGGGTCCTGGGGGGGGGGGGGGCGCCCCCACCCTCGTGAGCAGGGTGTGGGCCCCCTGGCCTTCATCTTTGGCGAGGATTTTTCTTTATTTATTTTAAGATGTTCCGTGGAGTTTCAGGACTTTTGGAGTTGCGCAGAATAGGTCTCTAATATTTGCTCCTTTTCCAGCCCAGAATTCCAGCTGCCGGCATTCTCCCTCCTTATGTAAACCTTGTAAAATAAGAGAGAATAGCCATAAGTATTGTGACATAAAGTGAAATAACAGTCCATAATGCAATTAATATCGATATAAAAGCATGATGCAAAATGGACGTATCAACTCCCCCAAGCTTAGACCTCGCTTGTCCTCAAGCGAAAAGCCGATAACAATAAATATGTCCTCATGTTTAGAGGTAGAGGCGTTGATAAAAATAAAATACAGACATGAAGGCATCATGATTATTCTCATAACAGCAACATATATAGATTTTGTCATATGATTACTTATGTTCAACTAATGATCTATTCACAATGCAAAAGTATAAATCATAAACCTTATTGGGCTCCGACAAACTATAATATCAGTTATTGAAACAATTGCAATTTATCATAACATCAGAAAGAGTCTATGTCAGAGCTAAAAAGCAAGTCCACATACTCAACTATCATTTAGTCCTTCATAATTGCTAACACTCACGCAATACTTGTGGTTATGAAGTTTTAATCGGACACAGAGAAAGATAGGGGCTTATAGTTTTGCCCCACAACCTTTTACCTCAAGGGTAATGTCAACAATAATGGTTCATGCTCCCCTACATCCAATTAGATATATATATATATCATGTTCTTTCCAACATGCTGAGCTTGCCAAAGGATAAAATGAAAAAGAAAAGGTGAATATCACCATGACTCTTGCATAAGGTAGAAGATAATAATAAAGGATAGGCCCTTCGCAGAGGGAAGCAGAGGTTGCCATGCGCTTTTTTGGTTGGGTGCATAAAATCTCAATGCGAAAGAACGTCACTTTATATTGCCCCTTGTGATATGAACCTTTATTATGCAGTCCGTCGCTTTTATTACTTCCACATCACAAGATCGTATAAAGCTTATTTCTCCCACACCAATCAATCATACATATTTAGAGCAATTTTTATTGCTTTGCACCGATGACAACTTACTTGAAGGATCTTACTCAATCCATAGGTAGATATGGTGGACTCTCATGGAAAAACTGGTTTAAGGGTATTTGGAAGCACAAGTAGTATTTCTACTTGGTGCTGAGAATTTGGCTAGCATGAGGGGGAAAGGCAAGCTCAACAAGTTAGAGGATCCATGACAACATACTTTATCTCAGATATAAGAAAGACATAACTCATTACGTTGTCTTCCTTGTCCAACATTAACTCTTTAGCATGTCATATTTTAATGAGTGCTCCCAATCATAAAAGATGTCAATGATAATATATCTATATGTGAAAACCTCTCTTTCCTTATTACTTCCTATTAATTGCAACAATGACCAAAGCTATGTCTGCCAACTCCCAACAACTTTTAATCATCATACTCTTTCTATGTGAAGTCATTACTCTCAATAAGATCAATATGAACTTTTTGTTTATTTTTATTCCTTTTCTCTTTCTTTTATTCACCCAAGATCATGGAAAAATAATCAAGCCCTTGACTCAACACTAATCTT
This sequence comes from Triticum urartu, assembly GCF_003073215.2. Classification (NCBI taxonomy): domain Eukaryota; kingdom Viridiplantae; phylum Streptophyta; class Magnoliopsida; order Poales; family Poaceae; genus Triticum; species Triticum urartu. Next base: position 264,190,455 of record NC_053028.1, on the reverse strand, counting down.
TATTATATATAGCTCACGGACTCGATTACAAAGAGAGATCATAAAGCAAAACTCAAAACTAGATCATGCCATAAACTTTATTCTACTAGATCAAGATACTACTAATAGGATCGAACTAAGAAAAAGGATAAAGATAGGAGTTGTGATTGTGATACGATACTGGGGCACCTCCCCCAAGCTTGGCAGTTGCCAAGGGGAGTGCCCATACCCATGTGATTATATCTCCTTTGTCGGTGAAGAAGGTGGAGGTGACGGATAATCGCACATCGAGCGTAAGAGGTCCTCCAGCTTGCGAATAATGCCCTTGAGTGCGACAATATGCTCCTTCAACAAAATATTTTCTTGTGTGAGATACTTGTTTTGTATATGAGCTAACTCAATCATCTTGAAAGCTTCGATCTCAGTTGGGGTAAGAAGGTTATGATCAAGTTGAAGGATGTCTTTTGCTGCCAGAGCTTGATCCTCCGTGGCCTTCTTGATCCTTTCATCCTTGTTGACCCTCGTGGGTTCTTCCCTCTTCAGATCTATCTTCATTAGCCAAGCATCGTTGTCACCATTGTTGGAGGAGGGAGACGATATGATGCCTAGCCTGGAAAACCCTGACAGAAAACAGCTCGAAACAAGAACAGAGGAGATTTGCGTGATACGGTAGTCAAAACTTTCGGGAGGTTATATAATGAATTTTTACCGACCAAAATACGTAATGTGCAAGAAAACGGAGTCCGGAAGGCACACAAGGTGCTCACGAGGCAGGGGGCGCACCCAGGGGGGTAGGGTGCGCCCACCACCCTCATGGGACCCTCGTGTCCTTCCCGGACTGCTACTTATTTTTCTATTTTTCTAAATATTCCAAAACGGAGAAATATTGCCTTAAAAATTGTTTTGGAGTCGGTTTACTTACCGTACCACATACCTATTCCTTTTTGGAGTCTGAAACGCTCCGGAAAGTGTCCTTTATGTATTCCTCCGGGGTTACGGTTTCAATAATATTCGTTTCAACATTTATGGGATTACCTGAGATATAATGTTTGATTCTTTGACCGTTTACCACCTTCGGATTTGTGCCCTCGAAGTTGTTGATCTTTATGGCACCGGAACGATAGACCTCTTCGATAACATAGGGGCCTTCCCATTTAGAGAGAAGTTTTCCTGCAAAAAATCTTAAACAAGAGTTGTATAGCAATACATAATCACCTACATTAAACTCACGCTTTTGTATCCTTTTGTCATGCCATCTTTTAACTTTTTCTTTAAACAACTTGGCATTTTCATAAGCTTGGGGTTCTCCATTCATCAAGTGAGCTAATATCAAATAACCTCTTCTCACCGGCAAGTTTAAAATCATAGTTGAGATCTTTAATAGCCCAATATGCCTTATGTTCTAGTTCGACAGGTAAGTGACATGCTTTTCCATAAACCATTTTATACGGAGACATACCCATAGGATTTTTGTATGCATTTCTATAAGCCCATAATGCATCATCCAGTTTCTTGGACCAATTCTATCTAGACCTATTAACAGTCTTTTGCAAAATTAATTTGACATCTCTATTGCTCAACTCTACTTGACCACTAGACTGAGGGTGATAAGGAGATGCAATTCTATGATTAACATCATATTTAGCTAGTATTTTACGGAAAGCACCATGAATAAAGTGTGAACCACCATCAGTCCTTAAATATCTAGGGACTCCAAACCTCGGGAAAATAACTTCCTTAAGCATTTTAATAGAAGTGTTATGATCAGGACTACTAGTTGGAATAGCTTCTACCCACTTTGTAACGTAATCAACAACAACTAGAATATGTGTATATCCATTAGAGGGAGGAAAAGGTCCCATATAATCAAAGCCCCAAACATCAAATGGTTCAATAACGAGTGAATAATTCATAGGCATTTCTTGACGTCTACTAATATTACCAATTCTTTGACATTCATCACAAGATAAGACAAACTTACGGGCATCCTTGAAGAGAGTAGGCCAATAAAAACTAGATTGCAATACCTTATGTGCAGTTCTATCTCCAGCGTGGTGTCCTCCATAAGACTCGGAGTGACACTTGCGTAGGATCTGTCCCTGTTCATGCTCAGGTACACAACGTCTAATAACACCATCTACTCCTTCTTTATAAAGATGTGGGTCATCCCAAAAGTAATGTCTCAAGTCATAGAAAAACTTTTTCTTTTGCTGGTATGTAAAGCTAGGTGGTATAAACTTAGCAACAATATAATTAGCATAATCAACATAGCATGGAGTACTACGAGAAGTACTTATAACATTTAATTGTTCATCAGCAAAGCTATCATTAATAGGTAGTGGGTCATCAAGAACATTCTCTAACCTAGACAAGTTGTCTGCAACGGGGTTCTCTGCTCCCTTTCTATCAACAATATTCAAATCAAATTCTTGTAGCAAGAGAACCCATCTAATAAGTCTAGGTTTAGCATCTTTCTTTTCCATAAGGTATTTAATAGCAGCATGATCAGTGTGAATAGTTACTTTAGAATCAACAATATAAGATCTGAACTTATCACAAGCAAATACAACTGCTAAAAGCTCTTTTCAGTAGTACCATAATTTCTTTGAGCATTGTCTAGAGTCTTACTAGCATAATGAATGACTTTTAATTTCTTATCAACTCTTTGTCCTAGAACAACACCTACAGCATAATCACTAGCATCACACATAATTTCAAAGGGTAAATTCCAATCAGGTGGCTAAACAACAGCTGCAGAGACTAATGCTTTCTTAAGTATTTCAAATGCTTGTACACAATCATCATCAAAGACAAATGGTATATCTTTTTGCAATAAATTAGTCAGAGGTCGAGAAATTTTTGAGAAGTCCTTAATGAACCTCCTATAAAATCCAGCGTGACCAAGGAAACTTCTTATACCTTTGATGTCCTTCGGACATGGCATCTTTTCAATAGCATCAACCTTGGCTTTATCAACTTCAATACCTCTTTCAGAAACTTTGTGCCCCAAGACAATACCTTCATTAACCATAAAGTGGCACTTTTCCCAATTCAAGACAAGATTAGTTTCTTGACATCTCTGCAAAACTCGATCAAGATTGTTCAAGAAATCATCAAAAGAGGAACCATAGACGGAAAAATCGTCCATGAAAACCTCACAAATCTTTTCACAAAAGTCAGAGAATATAGCCATCATGCATCTTTGAAAGGTAGCAAGTGCATTACATAAACCAAAAGGCATACGTCTATAAGCAAAAGTACCAAAAGGGCATGTAAAAGTAGTCTTTGATTGATCTCTAGCCGACACAGGTATTTGAGAGAAATCAGAATAACCATCTAGAAGGCAATAGTGTGTATGTTTGCATAATCTTTCTAGAATTTGATCAATAAAAGGTAAGGGGTAATGATATTTCTTAGTAGCTTTATTTAATTTGCGGAAATCAATTACCATCCTATAACCTGTGATAATTCTTTGTGGAATCAATTCATCTTTATCATTAGGAACAACAGTAATACCTCCCTTCTTAGGGACACAATGGACAGGACTTACCCACTCACTATCAGCAACGGGATAGATTATACCTGCCTCCATAAGCTTTAGTATTTCTTTTCTTACCACTTATTTCATTTTAGGATTCAGACGTCGTTGAGGATCACGAACTGGTTTGGCATCTGCTTCCAAATTTATTTTATGTTGACATAGAGTGGGACTAATGCCCTTAAGATCATCAAAAGTATATCCAATAGCAGCACGATGCTTCTTCAGAGTTTTCAATAATCTTTCTTCTTCATGCTCTGAAAGGTTAGCACTAATAATAACAGGATATATCTTCTTTTCATCAAGATAAGCATATTTAAGATTACCATGCAAAGGTTTAAGCTCAAACACGGGATCACCCTTGGGTGGAGGAGGATCCCCTAAAATTTCAACAGGCAAATTATGTTGCAGAATAGGTTCCTGTTTAAAGAATACTTCATCTATTTCCCTTCTTTCATTCATGAACATATCATTTTCATGGTCTAGAAAATAGTGTCCTAAAGGATCATTAGGAGGTACGGCAATAGAAGCAAGACCAATAATCTCATCCTTACTAGGTAATTCTTCCTCATGATGTTGTTTACTAAATTTAGAGAAATTAAACTCATGAACCATATCATCCAAGCCAATAGTAACAACATTCTTTTTGCAATCTATCCTAGCATTAACAGTGTTCAAGAAGGGTCTACCAAATATAATGGGACAAAAGCTATCTTGCGGAGAAGTAAGAACAAGAAAATCAGCAGGATATTTAGTTTTCCCACACAAGACTTCAACATCTCTAACAATTCCAATTGGTGAAATAGTATCTCTATTGGCAAGTTTAATTGTGACATCAATACCTTCTAACTCAGCATGTGCAATTTCATTCTTAATTTCTTCGTATGAAGTATGCGGTATAACACTAGCACTTGCACCCATATCACATAAGCCATGATAACAATGATCTCCTATTTTAAAAGAAATAACAGGCACGCCTACCACAGGTCTATGTTTATCTTTAGCACAAGATTTAGCAATTCTAGCAGTTTCACCTTTGAACTGAATAACATGCCCATCAATGTTATCAGACAAGAGATCTTTAACAATAGCAACATTAGGTTCTACTTTAACTTGCTCAGGAGGTGTATAAGTTCTAATATTGCTTTTACGAACAACAGTTGAAGCTTTAGCATGATCCTTTATTCTAACAGGGAAAGGTGGTTTCTCAACATAAGAAGTAGGAACAAATAGGATCATTATAAGTGACAGTCTTTTCTTCAAATTTAATAGGTGCAGCTACTTTTACTTCTATGGGAGGATGATATTTAAACCACTTCTCCTTAGGGAGATCAACATAAGTAGCAAAAGATTCACAGAAAGAAGCTACTATCTCAGAGTCAAGTCCATATTTAGTGCTAAACTTACGGAAAATATCGGTGTCCATAAAAGATTTAACACAATCAAACTTAGGTGTCATACCTAACTCCTTACCTTCGTCGAGGTCCCAATCTTCAGAGTTGCGTTTAATTCTATCCAATAAATTCCATTTAAATTCAATAGTCTTCATCATAAAAGAGCCAACACAAGAAGTATCGAGCATGGTGCGATTGTTTTCAGAAAGCCGAGCATAAAAATTTGGAATGATCATTTCTCTTGAGAGCTCATGATTGGGGCATGAATATAACATTGATTTAAGCCTCCCCCAAGCTTGAGTGATGCTTTCTCCTTCGCGAGGCCAGAAATTATATATATAATTGCGATCACGTTGAACAAGATGCATAGGGTCATACTTTTGATGAAATTCCAACTTCAATCTTTTATAGTCCCATGATCTCATATCATCACATAGCCTATACCATATCAATGCGTCTCCCTTCAAAGATAAAGGGAAGACCTTCTTCTTAGCAACATCATCGGGTATACCTGCAAGCTTAAATAATCCACAAACTTCATCCACATATATTAAGTGCTCATCAGGATGCTTTGTTCCATCTCCTGTAAAAGGGTTGGCTAGCAGTTTTTCCATCATACCCGAAGGAAATTCAAAAGGAGTTTCATTTTCAATAGGTTCAGTGGGTTGAGGAGCAACTCTTTGCTCTACTGGACGGGGTGAAGATACCCCGAACAAGCCCCTCAGAGAATTACTTTCCCTAGTAACAAGTGACAGTAAATTTTAGCACACTATATAAATTTTTCCTTACCAAATTCCACCTACCAAAGGCGCTACACTCCCCGGCAACGGCGCCAGAAAAGAGTCTTGATGAACCACAAGTATAGGGGATCTATCACAGTCCTTCCGATAAGTAAGAGTGTCGAACCCAACGAGGAGCAGAAGGAAATGATAAGCGGTTTTCAGCAAGGTATTCTCTGCAAGTACTGAAACAAGTGGTAACAGATAGTTTTGTGATAAGATAGATTGTAACGAGCAACAAGTAACAAAAGTAAATAAAGTGCAGCAAGGTGGCCCAATCCTTTTGTAGCAAAGGACAAGCAGGAACAAACTCTTATAATAGGAAAAGCTCTCCCGAGGATACATGGGAATATCGTCAAGCTAGTTTTCATCACATTCATATGATTCGCGTTGGATACTTTGATAATTTGATATGTGGGTGGACCGGTGCTTGGGTGCTGTTCTTACTTGAACAAGCATCCCACTTATGATTAACCTCTATTGCAAGCATCTGCAACTACAACAAAAGTATTAAGGTAAACCTAACCATAGCATGAAACATGTGGATCCAAATCAGCCCCTTACGAAGCAACGCATAAACTAGGGTTTAAGCTTCTGTCGCTCTAGCAACCCATCATCTACTTATTACTTCCCAATGCCTTCCTCTAGGCCCAAATAATGATGAAGTGTTATGTAGTCGACGTTCACATAACACCACTAGAGGCTAGACAACATACATCTTATCAAAATATCAAACGAATACCAAATTCACATGACTACTAATAGCAAGACTTCTCCCTTGTCCTCAGGAACAAACGTAATTAATCCCAAAGCATATTCATGTTCATAATCAGAGGGGTAATAATATGCATATAGGATCTGAACATATGATCTTCCACCAAATAAACCAATTAGCATCAACTACAAGGAGTAATCAACACTATTAGCAACATACAAGCACCAATCCCGGACTTTGAGACAAGAATTGGATACAAGAGATGAACTAGGGTTTGGAGATGAGATGGTGCTGGTGAAGATGTTGATGGAGATTGCCCTCTCCCGATGAGAGGAGCGTTGGTGATGATTCCCCCTCCCGGAGGGAAGTATCCCCGGCAGAACAGCTCTACCGGAGCTCTAGATTGGATCCGCCAAGGTTCCGCCTCGTGGCGGCGGAGTCTCTTCTTGAAAAGTTCCTTCTTATTTTTTCCTCATCGAAAGACTTCATATAGGAGAAGATGGACATCGGAGAGCCACCAGGGGGCCCACGAGGTAGGGGGGCGCGCCCCCCACCCTCGTGAGCAGGGTGTGGGCCCCCTGGCCTTCATCTTTGGCGAGGATTTTTCTTTATTTATTTTAAGATGTTCCGTGGAGTTTCAGGACTTTTGGAGTTGCGCAGAATAGGTCTCTAATATTTGCTCCTTTTCCAGCCCAGAATTCCAGCTGCCGGCATTCTCCCTCCTTATGTAAACCTTGTAAAATAAGAGAGAATAGCCATAAGTATTGTGACATAAAGTGAAATAATAGTCCATAATGCAATAAATATCGATATAAAAGCATGATGCAAAATGGACGTATCAAGCAATAGGGGGCCCACGAGGGTGGAGGGCGCGCCTGGGGGGGGGGGGGTAGGCGCGCCCCCTACCTCGTGGCCTCTTCTTTTCTTTCCCGACGTAGGCTTCAAGTCTCCCGGGTCTTGTTCATTGAGAAAATCACGTTCCCGAAGGTTTCATTCCGTTTGGACTCCGTTTGATATTCCTTTTCTTCAAAACCCTAAAACAGCCAAAAACAGCAATTCTGGGCTGGGCCTCCGGTTAATAGGTTAGTCCCAAAAATAATATAAAAGTGGATAATAAAGCCCAATAATGTCCAAAACAGTAGATAATATAGCATGGAGCAATCAAAAATTATAGATACGTTGGAGACGTATCAGTGAAAGAGCGTATCATATCTTGGGGTTTGGATGCACCAGCGAAGTTTGCACCAACTCTCGAGGTGAGAAAGGGCAATGCATGGTATTGAAGAGGCTAGCAAAGATGGAAGGGTGAGAGTGCGTATAATCCATCGACTCAACATTAGTCATAAAGAACTCACATACTTATTGCAAAAATCTACAAGTCATCAAAACCAAGCACTACACACATGCTCCTAGGGGGATAGATTGGTAGGAAAAGACCATCGCTCGTCCCCGACCGCCACTCATAAGGAAATCAATCAAAGAACACCTCATGCTTCAAATTTTTCACACAACGTTTACCATACGTGCATGGTACAGGACTTGCTAACTTCAACACAAGTATTTCTCAATTCCATAATTACTCAGCTAGCAGAACTCTAATATTACCACCTTTATATCTCAAAACAACTATCAAGAATCAAACTTCTCATAGTATTTAATGCACTCTATATGAAAGTTTTTATTATACCCATCTTGGATGCCTATCATATTAGGACCAATGTTATCGCCAAAGCAAATTACCATGCTGTTCTAAAAGACTCTCAAAATAATATAAGTGAAGCATGAGAGATCAATAATTTATATAAAATAAAACCACTACCATGCTCTAAAAAGTGAAGCACTAGAGCAAAATTATCTAGCTCAAAAGATATAAGTGAAGCACATAGAGTGTTCTAACAAATTCCGATTCATGTGTGTCTATCCCAAAAGGTGTGTACAGCAAGGATGATTGTGGTAAACTAAAAAGACAAGACCCAAATCATACAAGACGCTCCAAGCAAAACACACATCATGTGGTGAATAAAAATATAGCCTCAAGTAAAGTTACCGATAGATGAAGACGAAAGAGGGGATGCCTTCCAAGGCATCCCCAAGCTTAGGCTTTTGGTTGTCCTTGGATTTTACCTTAGGGTGCTTTGGGCACCCCCAAGCTTAGGCTCTTGCCACTCCTTGTTCCAAAATCCATCAAATCTTTACCCAAAAGCTTGAAAACTTCACAACACAAAACTCAACAGAAAATCTCATGAGCTTCGTTATTATAAGAAAACAAACCACCACTTTAAGGTACTCTAATGAACTCATTCTTTATTTATATTAGTGTTAAACATACTGTATTCCAACTTCATTATGGTTCATACCCCCCGATGCCAGCCATAGATTCATCAAAATAAGCAAACAACACACGAAAAACAGAATATGTCAAAAACAGAACAGTCTGTAGTAATCTATAGGTTTCGAATACTTCTATAACTCCAAAAATCCTGAGAAATTAGGACATCCTAAATAATGTGTAAATTGATCTACTGCAGTTGGAATTGGTATTGCTCTTTGGTAAAAAATGCAAATTATTCTCGTGAGCGCATACCTTCTGTTTTTTCCAGCATGATCAAACAACAATCACCCAAGAAGAACCTAAAGGCTTTACTTGGCACAAACACTAATTAAAACATAAAAAACACAATCATAACAGAGGATAGATGATTTATTTATTACTAAATAGGAACAAAAAGCAAGGAACAAAAATAAAATTGGGTTGCCTCCCAACAAGCGTTATCATTTAACGCCCCTAGCTAGGCATAAAAACAAGAATAGATCTATGTATTGTCATCTTTGGTAGGCAATTCTTCAATTGAACACTTATAACCCTTAGGAGGTTCTTTATTATTTGAAATGATCAAACTCCTAGGTAGAAAATCAAGAAATTCATTTATAGCAAAAGGTTCCTTAACGACATCTAAAAAATTGGGGTGAACATTTATTGATTTGAGATCTTCATTTTCTTACTAGAAGATTCACCCTTATTTTTAGGAACATAGATAAATTTGGAAACTTTGGTAGGGGGAGGATTTGAGGAGTTTTTAACGGCAGAAAAAGCGGACCCCAAGTTGGTATTAATCTCTTCGAGTTTATCAATTCTAGTGGAATCTTGATCTATCTTTTCATTAACTATGGGTTCCTTTTCCTTAAGATTTTTCAGGGTAACTCCTACCTTAGATCCATATTGAGTAATTTGGTTGTGGATCTTTTTATCCAAATTTTCAATTAACTCAACAATGGCAATTTTATTTTCAATAATATCAAGCCTTTGCATCACATGTTCCAAAGCTAAAATAGTTCCATTGATCAAAAGAGGAGGTGGGCCTAACAATTCTATCATAGCATTATAAGAATCAAAAGTATGACTACCAAAGAAGTTTCGTCCGGTAATAGTATCAAGAACATATCTATACCAAGGAGTGATGCCTACCTAAAAATTGCGAAGAAGAACGGAGGTAGATTGATTTTTAGTAGATCTGTTTTGAGCATTGCAAATTCTATACCAAGCATCTTTTAGATTTTCTCCCTCCCTTTGTTTAAAATTAAAAACTTCATTATCAGGAGAAGAAGGAAGGGAGAAAGGGCTAGCCATGACAGCAAGATAAATGATCTAACACACGGACACACAAGAGGCAAGCGAAAAGAGGCGAACGGAAGAAGGGTGAATAAAACGACAAAGGTGAAGTGGGGGAGAGGAAAACGAGAGGCAAATGGCAAATAATGTAATGCAAGGGATAAGAGTTTCTGATGGGTACTTTGTTATGTCTTGACTTGGAGTAGATCTCTTGAGCATGTGTTGGTTTTCCTTGAAGAGGAAAGGGTGATGCAGCAAAGTAGCGTAACTATTCCCCTCAGTTTTTGAGAACCAAGGTATCAATCCAGTAGAAGACTACACTCAAATCTCCTAGTACCTGCACAAACAAATAAGAACCTTGCAACCATACGACAAAGGGGTTGTCAATCCCTTCACGGCCACTTGCAAAAGTGAGATCTGATATTGTTCATAGAGCATGGCAGTGGTTTTATTTTATAGAAATAATTAATCTCTCATGCTTCACTTATATCATTTTGAGTGTCTTTTAGAACGGCATGGTAATTTACTTTGGTTATAAATTTTAAATGCTAAGAGAAGTTGGATGCTTGATAGTTGTTTTGAGATATAAATGTGGTAATATTAGAGGTGTGCTAGTTGAGTAATTGTGAAATTGATGAATACTTGTTTTGAAGTTGGCAAGTCCTGTAGCATGCACGTATGGTAAACGTTGTGTGACAAATTTGAAGCATGGGGTGTTCTTTGATTGCTTTCCTTATGAGTGGCGGTTGGGGACGAGCGATGGTCTTTTCCTACCAATCTATCCCCCTAGGAGCATGCGCGTAGTGCTTGGTTTGATGACTTGTAGATTTTTGCAATAAGTATGTGAGTTCTTTATGACTAATGTTGAGTCCATGGATTATACACACTCTCACCCTTCCATCATTGCCAGCCTCTTCGGTACCGTGCATTGCCCTTTCTCACCTTGAGAGTTGGTGCAAACTTCGCCGGTGCATCCAAACCCCATGATATGATATGCTCTATCACACATAAGCCTCCTTATATCTTCCTCAAAACAGCCACCATACCTACCTATTATGGCATTACCATAACCATTACGAGATATATTGCCATGCAACTTTCCAACGTTCCATTTATTATGACACGCATCATCATTGTCATATTGCTTTGCATGATCATGTAGTTGACATCGTATTTGTGGCAAAGCCACCATGCTTAATTTTTCATACATGTCACTCTTGATTCATTGCAATCCCGGTACACCACCGGAGGCATTCACATAGAGTCATATTTTGTTCTAAGTATCGAGTTGTAATTCTTGAGTTGTAAGTAAATAAAAGTGCGATGATCATCATTAGAGCATTGTCCCATGCGAGGAAAGGATGATGGAGACTATGCTTCCCCCACAAGTCGGGATGAGACTCCGGACGAAAAAAAGAGGCCATAAAAAGAAGAAGCCCAAATAAAAAAATGAGAGAAAAAGAGAGAAGGGACAATGTTACTATCCTTTTTCCACACTTGTGCTTCAAAGTAGCACCATGATCTTCATGATAGAGAGTCTCTTATTTTGTCACTTTCATATACTAGTGGGAATTTTTCATTATAGAACTTGGCTTGTATATTCCAATGATGGGCTTCCTCAAATGCCCTTGGTCTTCGTGAGCAAGCAAGTTGGATGCACACCCACTTAGTTTCTTTGATGAGCTTTCATATATTTATAGCTCTAGTGCATCCGTTGCATGGCAATCCCTACTCCTTGCATTGACATCAATCGGTGGGCATCTCCATAGCCCATTGATTAGCCACGTCAATGTGAGACTTTCTCCCTTTTTGTCTTCTCACACAACCTCAATCATCATATTCTATTCCACCCATAGTGCTATGTCCATGGCTCACGCTCATATATTGCGTAAAAGTTGAAAGAGTTTGAAAAGGCTAAGTATGAAACAATTGCTTGGCTTGTCATCGTGGTTGTGCATAATGGGAGCATTTTGTGTGACAAAAATGAAGCATGGACAAACTCTATGACTTTGTAGGGATAAGTTTTGTTTGGCTATGGTATTTTGATAAGACATAATTGCTTGATTAGCATACTTAGAGTATTACTATTTTTATGTCAAAAATAAACTTTTATCTTGAATCTTTCGGATATGAACATTCATGCCACCATAGAGAAAAATACATTGAAGAACATGCTAGAAAGAATTCCACATCAGAAATTCTATTTTTATCATTTACCTACTCGAGGACGAGCAGGAATTAAGCTTGGGGATGCTGATACGTCTCCAACGTATCTATAATTTTTGATTGTTCCGTGCTATTATATTATCTTTTTTGGATGTTAATGGGCTTTATTTTACACTTTTATATTATTTTTGGTACTAACCTATTAACCCAAGGCCCAGTACAAATTGCTATTTTTTTGCCTATTTCAGTGTTCCGCATAAAAGGAATGTCAAACGGAGTCCAAACGGAATGAAACCTTCGGGAGCGTGATTTTTGGAACAAACGTGATCCAGAGGACTTGGAGTGGACGTCAAGAAATGAACGGGGCGTCCATGAGGCAGGAGGCGCGCCCTCCACCCTCGTGGGCCCCTTGTGGCTCCACCGACCTACTTCTTCCTCCTATATATACCTACGTACCCCCAAACCATCGAGGAGCACCACGAAACCATATTTCCACCACCGCAACCTTCTGTACCCAAGAGATCCCATCTTGGGGCCTTTTCCGGAGCTCCACCGGAGGGGGCATTGATCACTGAGGGCCTCTACATCAACTCCATGGCCCCTCCGATGATGTGTGAGTAGTTTACCTCAGACCTTCAGGTCCATAGTTATTAGCTAGATGGCTTCATCTCTCTCTTTGGATCTCAATCCAAAGTTCTCCTCGATTCTCTTGGAGATCTATTCGATGTAATCTTCTTTTGCAGTGTGTTTGTCGAGATTCGATGAATTGTGGGTTTATGCTCAAGACTATCTATGAACATTATTTGAATCTTCTCTGAATTCTTTTATGTATGATTGGTTATCTTTGCAAGTCTCTTAGAATTATCAGTTTGGTTTGGCCTACTAGATTGATCTTTCTTGCAATGGGAGAAGTGCTTAGCTTTGGGTTCAATCTTGCGGTGCTCGATCCCAGTGACAGAAAGGTAAACGACACGTATTGTATTATTGCTATCGAGGATAAAAAGATGGGGTTTATATCATATTGCTTGAGTTTATCCCTCTACATCATGTCATCTTACTTAAGGCGTTACTATGTTCTTATGAACTTAATACTCTAGATGCATGCTGGATAGCGGTCGATGTGTGGAGTAATAGTAGTAGATGCAGGCAGGAGTCGGTCTACTTGTCACGGACGTGATGCCTATATACATGATCATGCCTAGATATTCTCATAATTATTCGCTTTTCTATCAATTTCTCGACTGTAATTCGTTCACCCACCGTAATACTTATGCTATCTTGAGAGAAGCCACTAGTGAAACCTATGGCCCCCGGGTCTATTTTCTATCATATAAGTTTCCAATCTATTTTACTTTGCAATCTTTTACTTTCAATCTATATCATAAAAGTACCCAAAATATTTACCTTATCATTATTATCTCTATCAGATCTCACTCTCATAAGTGACCATGAAGGGATTGACAACCCCTTTATCGCGTTGGTTGTGAGGTTCTTATTTGTTTGTGTAGGTATGAGGGACTTGCGTGTGGCCTCCTACTGGATTGATATCTTGGTTCTCAAAAACTATGGGAAATACTTACGCTACTTTGCTGCATCACCCTTTCCTCTTCAAGGGAAAACCAATGCAGTGCTCAAGAGGTAGCACCGCCCCCTAGGGAGGCCTTGGTGTCGTCCTCCTCGTGAGGCTTGGCCCCTCGCGAGGGTCTTGGGTTGTTGTTGCTGAAGCTGGGCCGTATCGGGCCGTCGACGGAGCCACGTCGTGGGCCGCAGGCAGGCAAGCCTAGGTACCCCTGTTCCCAGGACGCCGACAACAGCCTGCCGGGAAGCCGGTGCCGCCGAGAATGCTGGGAAAGGCAATGACCCGTATTGCAAGATCCACCGGACCAAGGGCCATGACCTTCAGGAGTGTTACCAGGTTGAGCAGCTTGTCAAGAAACAGAGAGCGGAATATGATAATTGTGACAAGGAAAAAGGTCAGAATGCCACTAGCGAAAAGTACCCATCACAAACTCTTATCCCTCGCATTACATTATTTGCCATTTGCCTCTCGTTTTCCTCTCTCCCACTTCACCCTTGCCGTTTTATTCGCCCTCTTTTTCATTTGCCTTTTCTTTCGCTTGCTTCGTCATTATGGCTAGTCCTTTATCTACTCCTTTATCTCCCGAGAATGAGGTCCTTAATTTTAAACAAAGGGAGGGAGAAAATCTAAAAGATGCTTGGTTCATAATTTGCAATGCACAAAATAGATCTACTAGGAAGCAATCTACTTCCGTTCTTCTTCACAATTTTTATGTAGGCATCATTCCTTGGAATATATATATATTCTTGATACCATTACCGGAGGAAATTTCTTGGGTAGCCACACTTTTGATTCTTACAATGCTATGATAGATTTGTTTGGCACACCACCTCTCTTGGTTAATGGAACTATGTTAACTTTGGAACATGTTATGCAAAGGCTTGATATTATTGAAAATAAAGTTGCCACTATTGCATTGATTGAGAATTTGGACAAAAAGATCCATAACCAAATTACCCAATATGGATCTAAGGTAGGAGTTGCTCTGAAAAGTTTTAAAGAAAAAGAACATGTAGTTAATGAAAGAATTGACCAAGATTCCACTAGAATTGATAAACTTGAGGGTATTATTACCAACTTGGGGTCCGCTTTTTCTGCCGTAAGGAATACTTCAAATCCTCCTACCAAATTTGCCAAACTAATGTACGTTCCTAAGAATAAGGGTGAAACTTCTAGTAAGGAAAATGCGGATCTCAAATCCATAAGTGTTCACCCCAACTTTTTCACTATCATTAAGGAACCTTTTGTTACAAATTATTTTCTTGATTTCTTGCCTAGGAGCTTAATCATTAATAGAAATAAGGAAATCCTAAGGGTTATAAGTGTTCTATTGAAGAATTTCCTACCAAAGATGACAATACTTAGATTTATCCTTGCTTTTATGCCTAGCTAGGGGCGTTAAACGATAGCGCTTGTTGGGAGGCAACCCAATTTTATTTTTGTTTCTTGCTTTTTGATTCTGTTTAGTAATAAATAATACATATAGCCTTTGTTTATATGTGGTTTTATGCTTTTAATTAGTGTTTGTGCCAAGTAGAACCTTTGGGAAGACTTGGGGAAAGTCTTTGCGATCTTGCTGTAAAAAAACAGAAACTTTAGCGCTCATGAGATTTGCTGCCATTTTTTATTGGAGAGTGCTATTTAGTTAATTATTTTTGCAGATGATTAATAGTAAATTCCTCACGTCCAGCAATTTATTTTAGAATTTTTGGGGTTTCAGAAGTATTCGAAACCTACAGATTACTACAGATTGTTCTGTTTTTGACAGATTCTGTTTTTCGTGTGTTGTTTGCTTATTTTGATGAATCTATGGTTAGTAATAGAGTTTGTGAACCATACAAAAGTTGGAATACAGTAGGTTTAACACCAATATAAATAAATAATTAGTTCATTACAGTACCTTGAAGTGGTGGTTTGTCTTCTTTTACTAACGGAGCTCACGATATTTTCTTTTAAGTTTTGTGTTGTGAAGTTTTCAAGTTTTGGGTTAAGATTTGATGGATTATGGAACAAGGAGTGGCAAGAGCCTAAGCTTGGGGATGCCCCGGAAGACATCCCCTCTTTCGTCTTCGTCCATCGGTAACTTTACTTGGAGCTATATTTTTATTCGCCACATGATATGTGTTTTGCTTGGAGCGTCTTGTATGATTTGAGTCTTTGCTTTTTTTACCACAATCATCCTTGCTGTACACACCTTTTGGGAGAGACACACATGAATTGGAATTTATTAGAATACTCTATGTTCTTCACTTATATCTTTTGAGTTGGATAACTTTTGCTCTAGTACTTCGCTTATATCTATCTTTTGAGTTGGATAACTTCTGCTCTAGTACTTCGCTTATATCTTTTAGAGCATGGCGGTGGTTTTATTTTATAGAAATAATTGATCTCTCATGCTTCACTTATATCATTTTGAGTGTCTTTTAGAACAGCATGGTAATTTACTTTGGTTATAAATTTTAAATGCTAAGAGATGTTGGATGCTTGATAGTTGTTTTGAGATATAAATGTGGTAATATTAGAGGTGTGCTAGTTGAGTAATTGTGAAATTGATGAATACTTGTGTTGAAGTTGGCAAGTCCTGTAGCATGCACGTATGGTAAACGTTGTGTGACAAATTTGAAGCATGGGGTGTTCTTTGATTGCTTTCCTTATGAGTGGCGGTTGGGGACGAGCGATGGTCTTTTCCTACCAATCTATCCCCCTAGGAGCATGCGCGTAGTGCTTGGTTTGATGACTTGTAGATTTTTGCAATAAGTATGTGAGTTCTTTATGACTAATGTTGTCCATGGATTATACACACTCTCACCCTTCCATCATTTCTAGCCTCTTCGGTACCGTGCATTGCCCTTTCTCACCTTGAGAGTTGGTGCAAACTTCGCCGGTGCATCCAAACCCCATGATATGATACGCTCTATCACACATAAGCCTCCTTATATCTTCCTCAAAAAGCCACCATACCTAGCTATTATGGCATTACCATAGCCATTACGAGATATATTGCCATGCAACTTTCCACCGTTCCATTTATTATGACACGCATCATCATTGTAATATTGCTTTGCATGATCATGTAGTTGACATCATATTTGTGGCAAAGCCACCATGCTTAATTTTTCATACATGTCACTCTTGATTCATCGCAATCCCGGTACACCACCGGAGGCATTCACATAGAGTCATTTTTTGTTCTAAGTATCGAGTTGTAATTCTTGAGTTGTAAGTAAATAAAAGTGTGATGATCATCATTAGAGCATTGTCCCATGTGAGGAAAGGATGATGGAGACTATGCTTCCCCCACAAGTCGGGATGAGACTCCGGACGAAGAAAAGAGGCCATAAAAAGAAGAAGCCCAAATAAAAAAATGAGAGAAAAAGAGAGATGGGACAATGTTACTATCCTTTTTCCACACTTGTGCTTCAAAGTAGCACCATGATCTTCATGATAGAGAGTCTCTTATTTTGTCACTTTCATATACTAGTGGGAATTTTTCATTATAGAACTTGGCTTGTATATTCCAATGATGGGCTTCCTCAAATGCCCTTGGTCTTCGTGAGCAAGCAAGTTGGATGCACACCCACTTAGTTTCTTTGATGAGCTTTCATATATTTATAGCTCTAGTGCATCCGTTGCATGGCAATCCCTACTCCTTGCATTGACATCAATCGGTGGGCATCTCCATAGCCCATTGATTAGCCACGTCAATGTGAGACTTTCTCCCTTTTTGTCTTCTCACACAACCTCAATCATCATATTCTATTCCACCCATAGTGCTATGTCCATGGCTCACGCTCATATATTGCGTAAAAGTTGAAAGAGTTTGAAAAGGCTAAGTATGAAACAATTGCTTGGCTTGTCATCGTGGTTGTGCATAATGGGAGCATTTTGTGTGACAAAAATGAAGCATGGACAAACTCTATGACTTTGTAGGGATAAGTTTTGTTTGGCTATGGTATTTTGATAAGACATAATTGCTTGATTAGCATACTTAGAGTATTACTATTTTTATGTCAACAATAAACTTTTATCTTGAATCTTTCGGATATGAACATTCATGCCACAATAGAGAAAAATACATTGAAGAACATGCTAGAAAGAATTCCACATCAGAAATTCTATTTTTATCATTTACCTACTCGAGGACGAGTAGGAATTAAGCTTGGGGATGCTGATACGTCTCCAACGTATCTATAATTTTTGATTGTTCCATGATATTATATTATCTTTTTTGGATGTTAATGGGCTTTATTTTACACTTTTATATTATTTTTGGTACTAACCTATTAATCCAAGGCCCAGTACAAATTGCTATTTTTTGCCTATTTCAGTGTTCCGCATAAAAGGAATGTCAAACGGAGTCCAAACGGAATGAAACCTTCGGGAGCGTGATTTTTGGAACAAACGTGATCCAGAGGACTTGGAGTGGACGTCAAGAAATGAACGAGGCGTCCATGAGGCAGGGGGCGCGCCCTCGACCCTCGTGGGCCCCTTGTGGCTCCACCGACCTACTTCTTCCTCCTATATATACCTACGTACCCCCAAACCATCGAGGAGCACCACGAAACCATATTTCCACCGCTGCAACCTTCTGTACCCAAGAGATCCCATCTTGGGGCCTTTTCCGGAGCTCCACCGGAGGGGGCATTGATCACAGAGGGCCTCTACATCAACTCCATGGCCCCTCCGATGATGTGTGAGTAGTTTACCTCAGACCTTCGGGTCCATAGTTATTAGTTAGATGGCTTCTTCTCTCTCTTTGGATCTCAATCCAAAGTTCTCCTCGATTCTCTTGGGGATATATTCGATGTAATCTTCTTTTGCGGTGTGTTTGTTGAGATTCGATGAATTGTGCGTTTATGCTCAAGACTATCTATGAACATTATTTGAATCTTCTCTGAATTCTTTTATGTATGATTGGTTATCTTTGCAAGTCTCTTAGAATTATCAGTTTGGTTTGGCCTACTAGATTGATCTTTCTTGCAATGGGAGAAGTGCTTAGCTTTGGGTTCAATCTTGCGGTGCTCGATCCCAGTGACAGAAAGGTAAACGACACGTATTGTATTGTTTCTATCGAGGATAAAAAAGATGGGGTTTATATCATATTGCTTGAGTTTATCCCTCTACGTCATGTCATCTTACGTAAGGCGTTACTATGTTCTTGTGAACTTAATACTCTAGATGCATGCTGGATAGCGGTCGATGTGTGGAGTAATAGTAGTAGATGCAGGTAGGAATTGGTCTACTTGTCACGGACGTGATGCCTATATACATGATCATGCCTAGATATTCTCATAATTATTCGCTTTTCTACCAATTGATCGACTGTAATTCGTTTACCCACCATAATACTTATGCTATCTTGAGAGAAGCCACTAGTGAAACCTATGGCCCCCGGGTCTATTTTCTATCATATAAGTTTCCAATCTATTTTACTTTGCAATCTTTTACTTTCAATCTATATCATAAAAAAACCCAAAATATTTATCTTATCATTATTATCTCTATCAGATCTCACTCTCATAAGTGACCGTGAAGGGATTGACAACCCCTTTATCACGTTGGTTGTGAGGTTCTTATTTGTTTGTGTAGGTACGAGGGACTTGCGTGTGGCCTCCTACTGGATTGATATCTTGGTTCTCAAAAATTGTTGGAAATACTTACGCTACTTTGCTGCATCACCCTTTCCTCTTCAAGGGAAAACCAACGCAGTGCTCAAGAGGTAGCACCACCCCCTAGGGAGGCCTTGGTGTCGTCCACCTCGTGAGGCTTGGCCCCTCGCGAGGGTCTTGGGTTGTTGTTGCTGAAGCTGGGCCGTACCGGGCCGTCGACGGAGCCACGTCGTGGGCCGCAGGCAGGCAAGCCTAGGTACCCCCGTTCCCAGGACACCAACAATAGCCTGCCGGGAAGCTGCTACCGCCGAGAATGCTGGGAAAGGCAATGACCCGTACGACAAGATCCACCGGACCAAGGGCCATGACCTTCAGGAGTGTTACCAGGTTGAGCAGCTTGTCAAGAAACAGAGAGCGGAATATGATAATTGTGACAAGGAAAAAGGTCAGAATGCCACTGGCGAAAAGGGCCGAGGCGGTGAAGCAAATCGCTCCGGCAAACCATTCCAGAACCAAGGAAAACCTGTCAGGGGTCAAGAGAAGGAAGTTTGTGATGATGTGAGTGATGAAGGGGATGAAGAGGAAACTAGTGAGTAGGAATTTCAGAGGGCCACTGATGCCCTATGCATTGATGGGGGTACATCTTTGCATGCCTCCTACTGCTAGCTCAAGCGATGGGCATGAGAGATCAATGCCATGGAGCCAGCGCCAGAGGGAAACCGTTCAAATGGTCCCGCACGCCAATCATCTTTGATGAGGAGGATCACCCTGGCCACACCATTGTGGTAGGATGCTTGCCATTGTTGGTATCCTCGACAATTCGCAACCTCAAGGTCACAAAGATGCTAGTGGATGGCAGGGCCGGGTTGAAAATATGATTTCCCTAGCAATCATCAGTAAGCTTCAGATAGGATAAGAAGAGTAAGAGGTTACCGGCATGTTTCAAGGAGTTAACCCCGGCATGAGCCATCCTAAAGGGAAGATTACATTGCCAGTGACGTTTGGGGGAGAACTGAACTATCGGACAAAGAAAGTTGTGTTTGATGTGATTGATCTCCCCCTGCCGTTCAATGGGATTCTTGGACGCCCGGCCTTGGCCAAGTTCATGGCAACATCCCACTATGCTTATAACACTCTGAGGATGCTTCGGCCACTGGGATTCATCACTATCCCATCAGATGAGAAGGATGCAATTATCTGCATGGACAAGATGTACCAAGATGCAGTCGCAGCAGAGGCTACGGCAGCAACAGCTCCCGCCAAGGAAAGCAAAGGAAAGAAGAAGGATTGTACGACCTCCGACAAGGAGTCTGAGAAGCGTGCCCCCTCCGAGTGCACGGCCCCCGTTGACGACGTGCCGGAGTGTTACAACAAAAAGAGATCCAAGGTTGCTACACCCCAAGTGAAGAAGGTCCCGGCAGGGCTGGCTGGCGTTGACGGTACTTTCACCATCAGTGCCACCCTTGATGACAAATAGGAAAGCGCGCTCATTGCCTTCCTGCGGGTGAATATCAATGTGCTTGCCTGGCAACCATCTGATATCCCCGGTGTTCCCAAGGAAGTAATCGAGCACCACCTTGCTGTTTGCCAACACGCCTGACCTATCAAGCAGAAAGTCCGGAAGCATGCCTTGGAAAGGCAACAGTTCATTGCCAAGGAAATCAAGAAACTGGAGGCAGCTGGTTTGGTCAGAGGAGTACTGCATCCAACATGGTTAGCAAATCCAGTGGTAGTCTGGAAGGCTAATGGGAAATGGAGGCTTTGCATTGATTCCACATATCTCAACAAGGCTTCCCCGAAGGACCCATTTCCCTTGCCGCGTATCGACCAGATTGTGGATTCCACTTCAAGGTGTGATTTGCTCTCCTTTCTGGACGCGTATTCCGGATATCACCAGATCTTCATGTCCAAAGAAGATGAAGAGAAGACATCGTTCATCACTCCATGCGGTACATACTGCTTTGTCCGCATGCCATTCAGACTAAAGAGTGCCGAGTCCACTTTTGCAATGGCGGTTCAGATTGGTTTTGAGCCACAGTTACACAGAAACATAGAAGCCTATATGGATGATATTGTGGTCAAAACCAAGGATAAGACCACTCTTATCCAGATTCGGAGGAGACATTTGCTAATCCGCGCAAGATCAATTTGAAGCTTAGTACAGAGAAGTGTGTGTTTGGTGTCCCCTTCGGCAAGCTACTTGGTTTCTTTGTGTCCCATCAGGGGATCGAAGCTAACCCTGACAAGATCAAAGCCATCGAGCAGATCCAAGCACCAAGGACAGTTAATGATGTGAGGCGCTTGAGATGATGCATTGCCACGCTAAGCAGATTCATTTCCAAGTCTGCCGAGCATGCCCTACCATTTAAAATTTTGAAGAAGGCAGTGCCTATGAAGTAGACCCCGGAAGCAGATGCAGCTCTGCAGGAGTTGAAGTCCTACCTATCGTCTGTGCCTTCCTTGGTTGCACCCAAACCCCAAGAGCCATTGTTTCTATACTTGGAGGCAACCAACCAAGTGGTCAGTGCAGCCTTGGTAGCACAACGAGAAGTGGATGAGGCAGAAAGTGGATAGATAACGGTAGAATCAGAACGACAATGAGCATGGCAACGAGAGCAACCCCAAGGACACGACAAGGAAGAAAGTGGTGCAGTGCCTAGTGTACT
This sequence comes from Triticum urartu, assembly GCF_003073215.2. NCBI lineage: Eukaryota > Viridiplantae > Streptophyta > Magnoliopsida > Poales > Poaceae > Triticum > Triticum urartu. The sequence continues at coordinate 264,168,420 of NC_053028.1, read as the reverse complement.
TCATCAGCTCCTTGTTACAAGGGGCTAGATCGAGGTACTCTGGCGTGCAAAAGTTGATCTTTGGTCTCATTATGGCCTCAAGGAAACTGCGCCACTACTCCCAAGCCCATGAGATCACGATTGTCACTCGTTTTCCATTGCAAAGGATACTCCAAAACCCTGAGGCTACCGGCAAAATAGTGGAGTTGGCTTTGGAGTTATCCAGATTTGGTTTGAAGTTTGAGAGCACATCAACTATTTAGAGAAGGGCGCTGGCAGAGTTTATTGCACAATGGATGCCAACCCCAGACGAGGAAGTGACAAAGACAACTATCCCCGACAAGGAATCACCCCAAGAATGGATTATGTATTTTGATGGTGCTTTTTTCCCTACAAGGTGCAGGGGCTGGCGTGCTTCTTGTTGCCCCCTCCAGGGAGCACTTGAAGTACGTTGTCCAAATGCACTTTTCCCGGGAAGAAGCCACCAACAATACAGCGGAGTATGAAGGGCTCCTTGCCAGGCTCAGAATTGCAGCGGAATTTGGAATCAAGAAGCTGATCATACGAGGAGATTCACAACTTGTGGTGAGACAAGTCAACAAGGATTATCAAAGCCCATTGATTGAAGCATATGTCGAGGAAGTGAGGAGATTGGAGGAGCACTTTGACGGGTTGCAAACAGAGCACGTACCCCGTGCGGAAAACAGCATAGCTGATCACCTGTCAAAGTGTGATGCGCAGAAGCTTCCTGTGGAACCAGGAACTTTTGTTCTCAGTCTCTCTCAACCCTCCGTATCACCAGCCACAATGGCCCGGAAAAGGAGAAAGTTGGACTACAGTAAGCATCTCCCGGTCAAGCCGTCCGCTCCCGGCAGAGACCCTGCCGGAAACAACTCCTCACAGCCTGCCGAACCACCCCCTCTAGCCGGGCCCATGGACCCCGCGAACGAGGCTGGTGCTCCCGCAGTAGAGGGGGTGCCACTAGTCCTCGTTGCCGAGCCCCAGGCTCCAACTTGGGCAAGGCACATCGTCCGCTTGCTCCAGATCGTAGAACTTCCTGGCGACCAAGATGAAGCTGAGAAAGTAGCCCGGAGGGCCAGTATGTATCAGTTTGTCGATGACACTCTATACAGAAGGAGGCCCAATGGTGTGAAATTGAAGTGTGTCTGCCGGGAGGATGGAACGGAATTGCTGGTTGAGATTCATAGAGGAATGTGCGGCTCACACATTGGATCAAGGGCATTAGTTGGGAAAGCATTCCAGCTAGGTTTCTATTGGCCCACGGCCCTCCAAGTAGCGATCGATCTTGTCACAACATGTGAAGCCTGCCAGTTCCATTCCAAGAGAACACACCTGCCTGCCCAAGCCCTTCAGACAATCCCTTTATCATGGCCATTTTCGATCTCGGGGCTCGATATTCTCGACCCCTTCCCCGAGAAATCGGTGGCTTTGAATTCTTGTTCATCGCTGTCGACAAGTTTACAAAGTGGCCGGAAGTGACTGCCGTGATAAAGGTGACTACTTAGTCGGCCATCAAGTTCTTGAAAGAATGGGTGTGTCATTTTGGAGTTTCGGCTAGGATCATCACCAACAACGACACCAAATTCATGAGCCATGCCTTCATGCAATATGTTCATACCCTCGGATGCAAGATCTCATTCGCCTGTGTGGCACACCCCCGGAGCAATGGACAAGCTGAGAGGGAAAATGCTGAAGTGCTACGTGGAATCAAGACAAGAACTTCCGATACGCTGCAGAAGCACGGCATGCGGTGGATTGAGGAGCTGCCGGTAGTTCTCTGGTCCCTCAGAACGACACCTAACCGAGCTACCGGGCAGACTCCCTTCTCCCTAGTCTACGGGGCAGAAGCAGTTATCCCCAAGGAACTCATTTACGGGTCCCCTCGAGTGGTTGCCTACGATGAAGTAGCGCAAGATCGGCACCGGTGCAACGACGCTGTGTTACTCGAGGAGAACCGTCTCCGGGCTGCTACGCATGCTGCACACTACCAGCAAGCCCTGCGCTGCTATCACAGCCGCAGGGTTCATGCCCGGTGTTTTGAGGAAGGTGACCTTGTCCTTAGGTGCGTTCAGTCCTCCAAGGGTACAAACAAACTGTCACCAAAGTGGGAAGGCCCTTACCAGGTGGTTCGAGTCACCAGACCCGGCGTAGTCCGTCTGGAGACCGGAGATGGCACTCGGTTGCGAAACTCATGGAATATTGAGCATCTCCGCAAGTACTACCCGTAAGGCGCGAGGCTGACGGTCGTTGCCCAGCAGCCACCCTTTTGTACAGGCCTTGCCTCAGCTGCATGTAACCTCTTGTACAAAGCCGGGGCAATGACCCCATGCAAGAGAAAATAAAGAAGTGCTGTAGGGGGGCCCCAACTAAGATTGCATGCATGCATGAGCACACAAAGATCACTGGATAAGCATTTCATGAGCATTTGCATATGAATATAGATAGGATCGCATCCTGCATTCATTCTCATCTACATGAAGTTGCAGGTTCCTGCCGTGAACTTGGCTTCGACAAGGGACGAGAAGATTGCACGACACAACGATCCCCGGAAAGCCAAACAGATAAGATATTGAAACAAGAGGGAAAGGAGAATAAAAGGAGCATTTGGAGAGGGCGGCCATGAAGGGGGCGGCGGAGCGGTCATCCGCTGCGGTCCGCAGGAGGCGTGCACTCAAGAGCTGCGCGAGGTGACGAGCAAGGCCCATCGCCCCTCCCAAACAAAAAATGGAGAGGGGAGAGGGAAGGAGCAGAAACGGTAGAGGCATCGCTCACAACGAGCATGCAATGCTACCGTCGCTTCGGCTGGGAGGGAGGCGTGCCTCGCGTCGACAACAGCCCCAAGACCTCTGGGAGGGGCAATGCTGGGATTACCAACGATCTCCAGCCCCGCCTCCTGGCCGAGCCTTGAAAAGACCAAGAGATTCGCCACGCCAAGGACCAGGCTCACTCCCCGAGCATGAGCACCAGCATGGGGCAACAATAACCCCAAGCAGGAGCCCGAGGCTGGCACCAGGATCTTCTCTTCGGCATCATCGAGGGAAGCACATAATAAGAGAAGAAGAGGGGGAATGGAAATATGAATGACTCCGCTCTCCTTCGCCCCTCCCTTTTATTGGCCGGGCGGGGAAGGGCAGCCGCTCCATCAATGGGTGACCACCGCCCTCCTCCGCCAATTCAAGGTGGGCGGACCCTCTCGAAGATGCTCTCCCGCGTTAAGCGCCTCCGTTACCTACCCCGCACGATGCATGCAGCATACATGGCCAAGGATAAGGGCGCACTGTGGGAAGACTAAATTGGCAGTTTCTACCCCGTGCGTTAAAGTCATTCACGAGCCATCACTGGAGCGACCCCACCACTATTGGCTTTACAGCACGTGCGGGGAAACCAGAAACTGGCCCAAAATCAGGGCTAATGAAGTAGCAATGGGAACCTCAAGGGGCCAACCCCTTCAGCAACCCTGCCTATGCACTTATTAGGCCCTACCCCGATGACGCTCAACAGCGTATTTGGGGCAGCCCTGGGGGCTTCTATCGGTGCAACAAACCCTGAGTCCGTTGCCGGGACTATGCACAGGCACAAGAACAAGATTGAAGCACCAGCCCAAGTCAGAGATTGAGGAACCAAGAGATTTGAAGAACCAGCATGCAGATTGAAGGGACCAAGATCAGGCCAAAGAAGCAAAATATCGACAAGAGAAGGGCCTCCCTTGCCGGGCAGGCGAGCCTGGCAATGGGCGAGACCACCGCCAGAAGCAAGCAACCCAGGCACCCCGGCAAGGTCTGCTGGGGTTCACGGGGGCAAAACTACCCCACCAACCACTCAAACACGACCCATGTCGTCAATCAGTGCTGTGTCAAGCTGCAAGGTGATTAAGTGGTAGCCATTCGCCACATGGTGGCCATTTCCTATAGAAGAAACCCACAGGTGACACCCGTCCTGCGACGTGTCAAGAGAACAGGTACGGAGCGGGCAAGATAGCCCGGCAAGCCTTGCCGGGCAACCAGTGATGTGACACTAAGCGGTGCATTTAATGCACCCTGTCAGCCTGTAGAGTTAGGGATGATAGCTCTGTTCGCTATCATATCAGTGGATAATGACTACTTTGCCATTGTGGTGACCCCTTGATCTATAAAAGGAGGCCCATGGCACCCGTAGGAGGGGTTGGAAAGTTTACAAACCCACACCGCCATACACGCATAGTCACTGCGGCCCTACGGCCACCCTTGCCGGACAAGTGTACTGCGTTCCACCATCCTCATTCCACCATCAATCCACTAAAGGAGGAGTAGGGTCTTACGCCTTGCGGCGGCCCGAACCTGGGTAAATTGCTTGTGTGCTCTCTGCCGTGCTGCCATGCGCTGGTCTGCTCTTTGTGCAACACGACGTCCCTCTGCCGAACCAGCAAGGGGCCTCCTGGTCCCATAGGTGGTCGTGGATATTACGCGATAAATTTCTTTTCCATAAGCACGTATGACTATATACGGGATACATGCCTACATTATATTGATGAATTGGAGGTAGTTCTGTGTCACCCTAGGTTATGACTGCCACATGATGAATATCATGCAACACAATTATCATTGCCAATCGAATGCCTACGAGCTTTTCACATATTGATCTTTGCTAAGTTACTTTCGTTGCTACTGCTGTTACAATCGCTACAAAACTGCTACTATTACTTTTGTCAACGTTACCATTACTTCCATACTACTCTGCTACTAAATACTTTGCTGTAGATATTAAGTCTTTCAGGTGTGGTTGAATTGAAAACTCAACTTCTAATACTCATGAATATTCTTTGGCTCCCCTTGTGTCGAATCAATAAATTTGGGTTGAATACTCTACCCTCAAAAACAGTTGCAATCCCCTATACTTGTGGGTTATCGAGACCTTTTCTAGCGCCGTTGCCGGGGGCCATAACTCAATTCTATGAGTCACTTGGGATTTATATCTGTTGAGCACTATGAACAATTTGAAAGATACCAACACCAAGATTTTTCCCTCTAGAACGAGGGAAGGTAAGGAACTGCCATCTAGTTCTGCACTTGATTCACCTTTTGTTTTGAGTAAGCTTGCGACACCTACACCTGCTATTGATTCTGATATGTTGCAAGTAATTGATGATGCTACTTCTGCTATGCATGATGCTTATGATGATACTACTACTTTACTTGATAATAGTTTACCACTGGGTGAATTTCTTGATGAAGAACTTGCTAGAGCTAAAGATATTGAGAATGCTGAAACTGATGAAATTTTGGAAATTGAAAGGTGGATAGAGGGACTATCGCTCGCTAGATCAATAATGGGGAATAGGAAACACCCATCATCATGCAGGGATGGGTAGTAGTAGAAGCCTGGATGAGTCTACATTTGGATCTCGTTATAGCATAATTCAATGAGAATCTCGAGCACAACAAACTGAACAGCCTGAGCGGGTGTAGAAGCGAGACCACTCCTAGAAGAACGGGTGTATGTGCCAGATGTTGAACTGCAACGCAAGGTAACCACCGCATGATACTCAAATACTGAGGCTGCCAGGCGTTCCCGGTACACCTGATACACTAGGTCGTCACCATGAGGGTAGAGTCGACGCCATACGCTTTGAAGAAGGTGCGGCGAAGTGTATGGTGACAGCTCCAACTAACACGCATATGACACTAGAGCCATCTACACTCACAAGCATTAGTCGGTTAATAATAAAATAAACTATATGCATGCAATGCAGCAACCAAAAGCACAGAAGCACCACCGGCACTCAGAGCTACTATCTATCGTTTGAACTAACGCGTTAGCTGTCTAGCATGGCCTACAGTCAGCGCGGCTCTGATACCATTCGTTGTGGCACCCCGGCTCAGAGCGACCGGTTTTCCTTGCATTGCCAGCCCAGAGATCAAGTCTTCTAGCAACACACAACAAATCGGTATAGAAATACAACCGCTTTATTGATACTAGCCGAACATAGGGTTTGATATTACATCAAGTCGTGAGGCCAAGCGGCATACTCGGTGCTGCTGAACATATGGACATTATTTAGTAGACATGAGCAGGGCCTCGACATCACGAGAAGACTACTCGGCAACAGAACGACGACGTGGAAGGACTCCATCTCACAGGGACAGTGATGTGGAAACGGTCTAGATTGCGATGTGCTACCTCTTGAGCACTGCGTTAGTTTTCCCTTGAAGAGGAAAGGGTGATGCAGCAGAGCAGCGTAAGTATTTCCCTCAGTTTTTGAGAACTAAGGTATCAATCCAGTAGGAGGCCACACACGAGTCCCTCGCACCTACACAAACAAATAAACTCCTCGCAACCAACGCAATAAAGGGATTGTCAATCCCTTCACGGTCACCTACGATAGTGAGATCTGATAGCTATGATAAGATAATATTTTTGGTATTTTTATGATAAGGATAAATAAAGATGCAAGTAAAATAAATGGCGAAGGAAACAACTAAGTATTAGAAGATTAATATGATGGAAAATAGACTTGGGGGCCATAGGTTTCACTAGAGGCTTCTCTCGAGAGCATAAGTATTACGGTGGGTGAACAAATTACTGTTGAGCAATTGACAGAATTGAGCATAGTTATGAGAATATCTAGGTATGATCATGTATATAGGCATCACGTCCGAGACAAGTAGACCTACTCCTGCCTGCATCTACTACTATTACTCCACACATCGACCACTATCCAGCATGCATCTAGAGTATTAAGTTCAAGAGAACAGAGTAACGCTTTAAGCAAGATGACATGACGTAGAGGTATAAACTCATGCAATATGATATAAACTCCATCTTGTTATCCTCGATGGCAACAATATATACATGCCTTGCTGCCCCTACTGTCACTGGGAAAGGACACCGCAAGATTGAACCCAAAGCTAAGCACTTCTCCCATTGCAAGAAAGATCAATCTAGTAGGCCAAACCAAATTGATAATTCGAAGAGACTTGCAAAGATAACCAATCATACATAAAATAATTCAGAGAAGATTCAAATATTGTTCATAGATAAACTTGATCATAAACCCACAATTCATCGGTCTCAACAAACACAACGCAAAAGAAGATTACATCGAATAGATCTCCACAAGAGAGGGGGAGAACTTTGTATTGAGATCCAAAAAGAGAGAAGAAGCCATATAGCTAATAATTATGGACCCGTAGGTCTGAAGTAAACTACTCACACTTCATCGGAGAGGCTATGGTGTTGATGTAGAAGCCCTCTGTGATCGTACCCCCTCCGGCGGAGCTCCAGAAAAGGCCCCAAGATGGGATCTCATGGATACAGAAAGTTACAGCGGTGGAATTAGGGTTTTGGCTCCGTATCTGGTAGTTTGGGGGTGCATAGGTATATATAGGAGGAAGGAGTACGTCGATGGAGCAACGTGGGCCCCACGAGGTGGAGGGAGCGCCTGGGGGGAGGCGCACCCCCTACCTCGTGCCTTCCTGGTTGATTGCTTGACATAGGGTCCAAGTCCTCTGGATCATGTTCATTTCAAAAATCACGTTCCCGAAGGTTTCATTCCGTTTGGACTCCGTTTGATATTCTTTTTCTGCAAAACCCTAAAATAGGCAAAAACAACAATTCTGGGCTGCGCCTCCGGTTAATAGATTAGTCTGAAAAATAATATAGAAGTGTATAATAAAGCCCAATAATGTCCAAAACAGGATATAATATAGCATGGAACAATAAAAAATTATAGATACGTTGGAGACGTATCAAGCATCCCCAAGCTTAATTCCTGCTCATCCTCGAGTAGGTAAATGATAAAAACAGAATTTTTGATGTGGAATGCTACTTGGCATAATTTCAATGTAAGTCTCTTAATTGTGGTATGAATATTCAGATCCAAAAGATTCAAGACAAAAGTTCAATATTGACATAGAAATAATAATACTTCAAGCATACTAAATAAGCAATTATGTCTCTTCAAAATAACATGGCCAAAGAAATTTATCCCTACAAAATCATATAGTCTGGCTATGCTCCATCTTCACCACACAAAGTATTCAATTCATGCACAACCCCGATGACATGCCAAGCAATTGTTTCATACTTTTGGTGTTCTCAAACTTTTTCAATCTTCACGCAATACATGAGCGTGAGCCATGGACATAGCACTATAGGTGTAATAGAATGGTGGTTGTGGAGAAGACAAAAAGGGAGAAGATAGTCTCATATCAACTAGGCGTATCAATGGGCTATGGAGATGCCCATCAATAGATATCAATGTGAGTGAGTAGGGATTGCCATGCAACGGATGCACTAGAGCTTTTAGTATATGAAAGCTCAACAAAAAGAACTAAGTGGGTGTGCATCCAACTTGCTTGCTCACGAAGATCTAGAGAATTTTGAGGAAGCCCATCGTTGGAATATACAAGCCAAGTTCTATAATGAAAAATTCCCATAGTATATGAAAGTGATAGCATAGGAGACTCTCTATCATGAAGATCATGGTGCTACTTTGAAGCACAAGTGTGGAAAAAGGATAGTATTATTGCCCCTTTTATTTATTTGTTCTTTTTTTGGGCCTTCTTTTTTGGCCTTTTTGGGACAATACTCTATGAATGATGATCATCACACTTCTATTTGTTTACAACTCAATGATTACAACTCGATACTAGAACAAAGTATCACTCTATATGAATGCCTCCGACGGTGTACCGGGATAGCAATGATGCATGAGTGAATTATATGAAATAATTATGACAGTGGCTTTGCCACAACTAAAATGTCAACTACATGATCATGCAAAGCAATATGACAATGATGGAGCGTGTCATAGTAAACGAAACAGTGGAAAGTTGCATGACAATATATCTCGGAATGGCTATGGAAATGCCATGATAGGTAGGTATGGTGGCTGTTTTGAGGAAGGTATATGGTGGGTGTATGATACCGGCGAAAGGTGCGCGGTATTAGAGAGGCTAGCAATGGTGGAAGGGTGAGAGTGCGTATACTCCATGGACTCAACATTAGTCATAAAGAACTAACATACTTATTGCAAAAATCTATTATTTATCGAAGCAAAGTACTACACGCATGCTCCTAGGGGATAGATTGGTAGGAAAAGACCATCACTCGTCCCCGACCGGCACTCATAAGGAGGACAATCAATAAATACATCATGCTCCGACTTCTTAACATAACGGTTCACCATATGTGCATGCTACGGGAATCACAAACTTCAACACAAGCATTTCTCAAATTCACAACTACTCAACTAGCATGAATCTAATATCACCATCTCCATATCTCAAAACAATTATCAAGTTTCAAACTTCTCATAGTATTCAACACACTCATAAGAAAATTTTATTATTAATATTGAATGCCTAACATAATTAAAGCAAATTACCATGCTGTTTTGTAGGACTCTCAAAATAATCTAAGTGAAGCATGAGAGAACAATGGTTTCTATAAAACAAATCTACCAACGTGCTCTAAAATATATAAGTGAAGCACTAGAGCAAAAACTATATAACTCAAAAGATATAAGTGAAGCACATAGAGTATTCTAACAATTTCTGAATCATGAGTGTCTCTCTCAAAAAGGTGTGTGCAGCAATGATGATTGTGGAAAACTAAAAAAATAAAGAATCAAATAATACAAGACGCTCCAACCAAAACACATATCATGTGGTAAATAAAAATATAGCTCCAAGTAAAGTTACCGATGGAAGTAGACGAAAGAGGGGATGCCTTCTGGGGCATCCCCAAGCTTTGGCTTTTAGGTGTCCTTAAATTATCTTGAGGTGCCATGGGCATCCCCAAGATTAGTCTCTTGCCACTCCTTGTTCCATAATCCATCAAATCTTTACCCAAAACTTGAAAACTTCACAACACAAAACTTAAAGTAGAAAATCTCGTGAGCTTCGTTAGCGAAAGAAAACAAAACACCACTTCAAGGTACTGTAATGAACTCATTATTTATTTATATTGGTGTTAAACCTACTGTATTCCAACTTCTCTATGGTTTATAAACTATTTTACTAGCCATAGATTCATCAAAATAAGCAAACAACACACGAAAAACAGAATCTGTCAAAAACAGAGAAGTCTGTATTAATCTGTAGCTAACGCAAGATCTGGAACCCCAAAAATTATAAAATAAATTTCTGGACGTGAGGAATTTATCTATTAATCATCTGAATAAAGAATTAAATAAATATCACTTTCCAAAAAAATGGCAGTAGTTGTCGTGAACGCTAAAGTATTTGTTTTTTACAGTAAGATTAAAAAGACTTTCCCCAAGTCTTCCCAACGGTTCTACTTGGCACAAACACTAATTAAACACAAAAAACACAACCAAAAAAGAGGCTAGATAAATTATTTATTACTAAACAGGAGCAAAAAGCAAGGAATAAAAATAAAATTGGGTTGCCTCCCAACAAGCACTATCGTTTAACGCCCTTAGCTAGGCATATAAGCGAAGATAGATCTAGGTAATATCATCTTGGGTCTTTAATTTTTTTTGCGGAGTTATGCTCGAATCCGGGAGGTTCCTTACGTTTCCCCTCATATTCGGAAATTTTGAGATCTATAAAATCCAAATGCTTATTGCAAAGGGTAATCAACATATTCATGCAGTGGAGATTCCCGCTAACACTCTTAAGAGGTTCAAGAGATTTTTGTAAAATCTTGGTTACTTCGCAATTTTTTTCGTAAACCTGCGTTTCTTCTTGGGTATGATGATGCCCCTTTTGTTGGGGTAGTGTTCCCACTATACCCTCTATAATTTCATGCGCAATACTGGGATCAATTCCAACAAAATTGCCTTTGGCAACGCAATCCAAGAGTTGTCTATGAGACAAATTCAATCCAACATAAAAGTTGCGAAGCAGAATTCTAAAATTCACCTCTAGGGTGCAATTATGATAAAACCCCATCATTCTAAACCAAGCATATTTTAAAATTTCTCCTTGTCTTTGTTTGGAGTGAAGAATCTCAAACTCAGGAGACAAAGGGGAAGATAGGGGACTAGCCATAATGACAAGCAAGCAATCCGACACACAAGCAAACAAGAAATGAGCAAAAAGAGGCGAATAGAGAAAGAGAGGGAGGATGGAGAGAGAGGGCGAATAAAACGGCAAGGGTGAAGTGGGGGGAGAGGAAAACGAGAGGCAAATGGCAAATAATGTAATGCAGGAGATAAGGGTTTGTGATGGGTACTTGGTATGTTGACTTTTGCGTAGACTCCCCGGCAACGGCGCCAGAAATCTGTCTTGCTACCTCTTGAGCACTGCGTTGGTTTTCCCTTGAAGAGGAAAGGGTGATGCAGCAAAGCAGCGTAAGTATTTCCCTCAGTTTTTGAGAACCAAGGTATCAATCCAGTAGGAGGCCACGCACGAGTCCCTCGCACCTACACAAACAAATAAACTCCTCGCAACCAACGCGATAAAGGGGTTGTCAATCCCTTCACGGTCACCTACGAGAGTGAGATCTGATAGATATGATAAGATAATATTTTTGGTATTTTATGATAAAGAGAAATAAAGATGCAAGTAAAATAAATGGCAAAGGAAAACAACTAATTATTAGAAGATTGATATGATGGAAAATAGACCCGGGGGCCATAGGTTTCACTAGAGGCTTCTCTCGAGAGCATAAGTATTACGATGGGTGAACAAATTACTGTTGAGCAATTGACAGAATTGAGCATAGTTATGAGAATATCTAGGTATGATCATGTATATAGGCATCACGTCCGAGACAAGTAGACCTACTCCTGCCTGCATCTACTACTATTACTCCACACATCGACCGCTATCCAGCATGCATCTAGAGTATTAAGTTCAAGAGAACAGAGTAACGCTTTAAGCAAGATGACATGATGTAGAGGGATAAACTCATGCAATATGATATAAACCCCATCTTTTTATCCTCGATGGCAACAATACAATACGTGCCTTGCTGCCCCTACTGTCACTAGGAAAGGACACCGCAAGATTGAAGCCAAAGCTAAGCACTTCTCCCATTGCAAGAAAGATCAATCTAGTAGGCCAAACCAAACTGATAATTCGAAGAGACTTGCAAAGATAACTAATCATACATAAAAGAATTCAGAGAAGATTCAAATATTGTTCATAGATAAACTTGATCATAAACCCACAATTCATCGGTCTCAACAAACACACCGCAAAAGAGGATTACATCGAATAGATCTCCACAAGAGAGGGGCAGAACTTTGTATTGAGATCCAAAAAGAGAGAAGAAGCCATCTAGCTAATAACTATGGATCCATAGGTCTGAAGTAAACTACTCACACTTCATCGGAGAGGCTATAGTGTTGATGTGGAAGCCCTCCGTGATCGATACCCCCTCCGGTGGAGCTCCGAAAAAGGCCCCAAGATGGGACCTCATGGATACAGAAAGTTACGGCGGTGGAATTAGGGTTTTGGCTCCGTATTTGGTAGTTTGGGGGTGCGTAGGTATATATAGGAGGAAGGAGTACGTCGATGGAGCAACGTGGGCCCCACGAGGGTGGAGGGCGCGCCTGGGAGGGGGGGGGGGGTAGGCGCGGCCCCCTACCTCGTGCCTTCCTGGTTGATTGCTTGATTTATGGTCCAAGTCCTCTAGATCATGTTCGTTCCAAAAATCACGTTCCCGGAGGTTTCATTCCGTTTGGACTCCGTTTGATATTCTTTTTCTGCGAAACCCTAAAATAGGCAAAAAACAACAATTCTGGGTTGGGCCTCCGGTTAATAGGTTAGTCCCAAAAATAATATAAAAGTGTATAATAAAGCCCAATAACGTCCAGAACGGGATATAACATAGCATGGAACAATCAAAAATTGTAGATACGTTGGAGACGTATCACGATGCAATATGCAACTCCAACTCCGGTATGATTTCTGCTGACACTGGCATGACATGCTAGGTCTGTACATTGAATGTACTTGCAAGCTCACACAAACAAAGCAACAATGGCAAACAACAACAATGATATTTAAGCAAGTTTAATGCAAGATTCGACATGCTACTCATGAAGTGATCGTGCTCATAACAGGGCCTTTTAGACCCGCTTATCATCTCCGTTACCTCATAACCATGAACCTCATCATACCAAGGTGATCACCTTCGGATCACAAACGAACCCATCTCGATGGTCTCAACAACTTCAACAACATAAATGGTGCGACAAGTATTCATTTTGTGTGCAAGTTTAATATTTTTATTGATCCACGGTGTGACCTACTACGAACTTGTTCCCATAATCAAGGACGTGGCTATCGATAGATTAAATACAGTCTATAGAGATTAGCACACTGTACCCACACCACGGAACCCATGGCCTCGAACTCCCATTCAGGTGGACCAACGGCGCTCCGACAGAACCACTCTACTACCATGACACTCTCCCGGCCACTCCGACCAACTCCCCTTTGGGCTAAGTCATGGGTGGCCCCGATGCCACTCTGGACATCCAACAGCCACCATCATGGCAAAACAATCGTCCCAAAACGGGACATGGTACCAAAATAACTATGGGCACACAAGGTTATACCTGCCTACCAGGCCAGGGTAGCGCCAGCGCATAACCTTCCCTAGTTGGAGGCACCGACGAGAGGCATAACAATAGATCGAGAAAGGGCCTCCCCATAAAGGCAAATGTGGTTGCACGGGGAAGCTCGATTCGGTGGCACCATGACTCAATCAACAACATGTTCAAGTTGGTTTATTATAAGGTTTCAACTTGCAAATAATTTCACCGAGTCATAGTATGCCATGAAAATGCAATGAACAAACTATTCACCATTTTCAACATAATATCAATATGGACAAGATCAAGCATAACTTCACTTTACTCTAGTGCATAAACTTGATTATTCAAATACCATGCTACTGATAATAGAGCAAGCATAGCAAGAATTTGCAACTAGCATCAAATGAATTTATATGGAGTTTCTATATGCATTTAAAATAATCATATTCAAGTGAAAATCATAGTTACTGAAATGTCATTCTTGCAAATATTTGTGATGGCTTGCCTTAGTGCAGAGGAGGGTCAAACTCCTTCTGGTGATCTTCAAGGCAATAATTTCTTTCTGAAAAGAATTAAGATAGAAAAAAGGAAATGTCACATAACACTGTTTAATTAACCAAAAATTAATTACAACAAGCAAAAATGTCATCTTTTGCATGCTTATAGAGAATTTCAACACAAAGGCAATGCAAAAAGAATCATGTCATTTGGAGATATAGAATAGGAGTTATAGCTGGTCAGTTCAGTCAAGTTTCTGAATTTAAATCAGATTTAAAATAATATCAGGGGGTGATGTCGAAGACGTATTCTAGCAAATACGCCTCCACTCATACCGCTTTTGGCGCGAGTGGAGAGGCTGATAGTCGCCCTCGCCCATCAGGTTTTGAGAGAGGGGGAGAGAAACAGGGAACAACGGCTCATCGCTAGGGCTCTCTCCAGCGAGGAGGGCATAGTGGCCGTCGAGGAAGGGAGGGATCGAGAGAGGGGGTCCTGGCGCACCTGCGCATACCCGTGGCAAGGCAGGAGGTGCACGGAGTTGTCGGCGTCCTGGGAATGGGGGTCCCCAGACTTGCCTGCCTGCAGCCCACGGCGTGGCTCCGCCAGCGGCCCCGTACGACCCACCTTCACCAGCGAACACTCAAGACCCTCGCCAGTGGCCAAGCCTCGCGAGGTGGATGACACAAGACCTCCTCGGGGGCGGCCTCACCAGGCTGGCCCGCAAGGGGCGGAGTGATCAAGGCAAGGGGCACCTCGCGAGGTTCCTGTGACGCAAGCCATGACGACCGGGGCTAGGCGGGCGCAAGCGCGCATAGTGTCCTCGTTTCCTCTTTGGTGCTAAGGAGGCAAGCGCAGGCGAGGAGTCCCGATGCATCAGGCAAAGGTTTCCATATCGGTGCAACAAGACCAAGACCAGCATGACGACAGGATGAAGGTCACCGTGGAGCCTAGGACGGCGTCACCAGCAAAGCCTTTGGCAGGCGAAGACCACCTTTTGTCAGGATAGCTTGTACTAGTTGTCTCCCTTCAAATTTGGCCATTGTGGCATCCCTTCCCGCCAGCATTTGGGAAGAGGACCAGGGCCTCTATAAATAGGGCTAGCCACCACAGTAGAAAAGGGGGGATCCAAGGCCATTCAGATCATCCTCATCCACGCAAACTCACCAAGTACAAGAGCACCTCTCCTCAGGAGGCTGTTCATCCCTTGTACTTGTTTATCCTCAGCCCAAGAGGCAATCCACCACACCACACTGGACTAGGGTATTACACCACAACGGTGGCCTGAACCAGTATAAATCTTGTGTCCCTTTGTTCTGCGAGTTCAACGCGCCGAGCCTTGAGATCGCGGTGAGAACATGAGCTAGGGGGGAGAGATCTTCATGCGCACCCCAGTGTTTGAACCTCAAGGGTTTTGCTGGAACCTAAAATCTGACATTTGGCGCGCCAGGTAGGGGTGCGCTGAAGCCTTCCTCCCGCTGATCCGCGTCCCATCGCTCCACCACATCCATGTCCGATGCGCGTCGAGCGCCGGGCCGCCCTCGCCGCCCATGTCGCTCAGACAACCCGTGTCAGCGGGCCTCCCCATCATTCTCCATCTCCTGTTGCCAACGCTTCTACCGGCCAGGCAGCAAACGAGCAGCAGGCATCATCACTGCACCCCTCCGTGCGGCGGGACGGCCGCACCTCCACCCCGTCGCTGACCTCGGCCGTCTCGTCCTCTCACACTCGCCGCACGCCCATGGACGCGTAGGCTGCGCCGCTCATCGCCGAGCTCGTCAGCGCCGCTGGGGGCTCCCCTGCACCATCCCTCTCACCGCCTCGTCCACCTCCGGCCGCGGGTGATGTAGCTCATGGAGCGCCTCCCCCGCCTCCGCATAAAGACAACGCCCTTGCGCCAAGACGCGCAGCTCATGGAGCGCCACCGCCCCCCTCTGCGTCAAGACAATGTACTCGCCCTAATACGCGCGGTCCCGCGGCGTGATCCGCCATGCCGTGTGCCCGCACACGAAGAAGGAAGCTGCCAAGAGGTTCCCCGGCCGCAAGAAAATGCTCTAGCGCTCCGGCGCCACCACGACAAGACTGCATGCTGCCTGCAGCGGCGGTGCGCGGATATCCAGGCCAGACCCCGCATCAGCAAAGGGCCCCGGTGGCCACGGCAGGCTGCCGCACCTTCGTTCTCGAGCTGCGCACCGTCGTTTGGCCAGGTAAGTTCAAGCCGGATCTACCTCCATGCTACGACGGCACCCCCGACCCCATGGAGTTCCTGCAGCTCTACGAGCTGAGCATCGAGGCGGCCAACGGCGATGAAAAAGTCATGGCGAACTGGTTTCCCACGGCTCTCAAGGATGGCGCTCGCTCGTGGCTCCTGAACCTACCCACGGGATCAATCTCCTCCTGGAGTGAGATGCGCAACCGCTTCGTCTCCAACTTCCAGGGCACTCGCGACCGCCCTCCGGCCGCGGGTGACCTGCGCCACATCAAGCAACAGCCGGGAGAGACCCTGTAGAAGTACATCCAGCGCTTCAATAGCATTCATCTTAAGATCCCCAAGGTGATGGACGAGGCCATCATCTCAGCGTTTTCCAATGGCGTTTGTGACGTCAAGATGAAGGAGGAGCTCGCCATCCATGAGGAGCTATGCACGAATCTGGAGCTGTTCAAGATAGCAACCAAGTGTGCAAGAGTTGAGGAGGGGCATCTCTCCCTCCTCGAGCTTCCTGCTGCCGACCCAAAGGAGAAGAAGGCCAAGGTCAAGGACGTGAAGTGCAAGGGATTAGCCATACTCGTGGCAGAGCTGGACACGA
This sequence comes from Triticum urartu, assembly GCF_003073215.2. Taxonomy (NCBI): domain Eukaryota; kingdom Viridiplantae; phylum Streptophyta; class Magnoliopsida; order Poales; family Poaceae; genus Triticum; species Triticum urartu. Next base: position 264,151,626 of record NC_053028.1, on the reverse strand, counting down.
AGCGCGGCTGGGACCACCCTGAGTCGTCCAAGGGTAGCCGTCCGTTCTGCGCCTTCCACAACGTGCACAACCACAACACCAATGATTGTCAAGAGCTTAGGGCCATCCGAGATGGATGCTTCGGTCGACGCCTCAAGCAATTACCGGGGCTACGGCCGAGGAGGACGAGGCGGAGGACGCTGGGACGACCGCGGCCCCCGCCAGGAGTGGCGCTGAGGGAGTCCTAGATTAGGGGGTCTCCGGACAGCCGGACTATATCCTTTGGCCGGACTATTGGACTATGAAGATACCAGATTGAAGACTTCGTCCCGTGTCCGGATGGGACTTTCCTTGGCGTGGAAGGCAAGCTTGGCAATACGGATATGTAGATCTCCTCCCTTGTAACCGACTCTGTGTAACCCTAGCCCCCTCCGGTGTCTATATAAACCAGAGGGTTTAGTCCGTAGGACAACAACAAACATACCATAGGCTAGCTTTTAGGGTTTAGCCTCTACGATCTCGTGGTAGATCAACTCTTGTAATACTCATATCATCAATATCAATCAAGCAGGACGTAGGGTATTACCTCCATCAAGAGGGCCCGGACCTGGGTAAACATCGTGTCCCCCGCCTCCTGTTACCATCCGCCTTAGACGCATAGTTCAGGACCCCCTACTCGAGAGCCGCCAGTTTTGACACCGACATTGGTGATTTCATTAAGAGTTCCACTGTGCAATCACCATAAGGCTCGATGGCCCCTTCGATCATCGGTAACGATGCGGTCCAGGGTGAGGTTTTCCTCCCCAGACAGATCTTCGTATTTGGCGGCTTCACACTACGGGCCAATTCGCTTGGCCATCTGGAGCAGATCGAGAGCTACGCCCCTGGCCATCAGGCCAGGTTCGGAAACTTAAACTACATTGATGACATCCACGGAGACTTGATCTTCGACGGATTTGAGCCCATGTCAGGTGCGCCGCACGATCACGACGAGCATGATTTAGCTCTGCCGTCGGACTGTGTTCAAGAGATCACACCTACAACTACTCCGGCCTTCAAACTGGAGCAAATTGCGCCATCCGAGGACGGAGGGATAGCCCCACCATGGAGGCCGCACTCTCAGTGGTGATGGAGCCGGATACTGATTTCACCCCTTACGAGAGCCGTGTTGCCGAACCACTGGATTCGTCTCCGGCCACGGACTCCGAGCCGCCTACATCCGTGCCTATCAAATCCGATTGGGCGCCGATCATGGAGTTTACCTCCATGGATATCTTTTAGCACTCGCCTTTCGGCAATGTGCTAAATTCATTAAGGTCTCTCTCCTTGTCAGGAGAACCTTGGCCGAACTATGTCCGGCTAGAATGGGATGCGGATGACGAAGAAATTCGCTGCCCACCCACCACCCACTTAGTAGCCACTGTCGACGATTTAACCGACATGCTCGACTTCGACTCCGAAGACATCGACGGTATGGACGACGATGCAGGAGACGAACAGGAACCACCGCCCGCAGGGCGCTGGACCGCACCTCATCATATGATATATACATGGTGGACACCCCCAAAGAAGGCAATGGTGACGAGACAACGGAGGATGACCCCTCCAAGAAGCAACCCAAGCGCCGACGTCAGCGGCGCCGCTCCAAGTCCCGCCGCAGCAAAAGTAGTGATACCGGCACAAGAGACAATAACACTCCAGATAGTGCCGAAGACAACCACAATCCCCTCCAGCACGATGTAGAGCGGGAGGGTGAACAAGCTAGCCCTCCAGAGCAGGCAGCAGATGGAGAATCGGAGGAGGACAATTACAGCCTCTCTCCGAAGACGAGGTGAGCCTCGGTGACGAAGAATTTATCGTGCCTGAGGATCCCGTCGAGCAGGAGAACTTCAAGCACCGGCTTATGGCCACAGCAAATAGCCTGAAGAAAAAGCAACAACAACTTCAAGCTGATCAAGACTTGCTAGCAGACAGATGGACCGAAGTCCTTGCGGCCGAGGAATACGAACTTGAGCGCCCCTCCAAGAGTTACCCAAAGCGCAGGTTGCTACCTCACCTCGAGGAGGAAGCATTGAAACCTCCATCACCAGTGTACGATGCGGCTGACCGGCCACCGCGTGGCCGAGCCAGAGAGGCGTTTCAGCCTGAAGTTCAGCATGCACCCCACCGCCACTCAATCAAAAATACCAAGGGCCGGGGCAACACACGGGACCTACGAGACGTATTGGACAGCAGGGCAAAACATGCAAGGTCAATATTTGGGTCACGGGGGCGCGCGCCAACGCGGGACGATGACCATCGCGCCGCATACACTAAAAGTAAATCTGGCCAGGCCGAATACAGCAGACAAGACTCATACGAACTGCGTCGTGATTTAGCCCGGCACAGAGGCGCCGCACACCCCTTATGCTTCACTGATGAAGTTATGGATCACGAATTCCCGGAGGGTTTTAAACCCGTAAATATCGAACCGTATGATGGTCCAACAGATCCCGCTGTATGGATTGAGGATTTCCTCCTTCACATCCACATGGATCGCGGTGATGATCTGCATGCCATCAAGTACCTCCCACTAAAACTCAAAGGACCAGCTCGACATTGGCTAAATAGCTTGCCAGCAGACTCCGTCGGCAGTTGGGAGGATTTGGAAGACGCATTTCTTGACAACTTCCAGGGCACTTATGTGCAACCACCAGATGCTGATGACTTGAGCCATATAACTCAGCAGCCAGGGGAATTGGCCAGACAATTCTGGACACGGTTCCTAACTAAGAAAAACCAAATTGTCGACTGTCCGGATGCAGAGGCCTTAGCGGCATTCAAGCATAACATCCGTGATGAGTGGCTTTCCCGGCACCTCGGCCAGGAGAAGCCGAAGTCTATGGCAGCCCTCACGACACTCATGACCCGCTTTTGTGCAGGCGAGGATAGCTGGCTGGCTCGCAGCAACAACACATCAAGGAATCCGGGCACTCCGGATACCAAAGATGCCAACGGCAGACCACGTCGTAACAGACAAAAGCGGCGCACCAACGGCGATAACACCGATGATACGGCAGTCAATGCCGGATTCAGAGGCTCTAGATCCGGTTAGTGGAAAAAGCCATTCAAAAGAAGTACTCCGGGCCCGTCCAGTTTGGATCGCATACTTGATCGCTCGTGTCAAATCCATGGCATCCCTGATAAGCCAGCCAATCACACCAACAGATAATGCTGGGTGTTCAAGCAGGCCGGCAAGTTAAATGCCGAAAACAAGGACAAGGGGTTGCATAGTGATGACGAGGAGGAGCCCCGGCCGCCGAACACAGGAGGACAGAAGAGGTTCCCCCCACAAGTGAAGACGGTGAACATGATATACACAACCCACATTCCCAAGAGGGAACGGAAGCGTGCACTAAGGGATGTCTATGCGATGGAGCTCGTCGCCCCAAAGTTCAACCCATGGTCCGCTTGTCCGATCACCCTTGATCGCAGGGACCACCCCACTAGTATCCGTCATGGCAGATCCGCCGCACTGGTCCTAGACCCCATCATCGACGGATTTCACCTCACTCGAGTCCTTATGGATGGCGGCAGCAGCCTGAACCTGCTCTATCAGGATACAGTGCGCAAAATGGGTATAGATCCCTCGAGGATCAAACCCACCAAAACCACCTTTAAGGGCGTCATCCCAGGTGTAAAGGCCCATTGCACGGGCTTAGTCACACTGGAAGTGGTCTTCGGATCTCCGGACAACTTCCGAAGCGAGGAGTTAATCTTCTATATCGTCCCGTTCCGTAGTGGCTATCATGCACTGCTCGGGCGAACCGCATTTGCAAAATTCAATGCGGTACCGCATTACGCATACCTCAAGCTCAAAATGCCAGGACCTAGGGGGTCATAACAGTCAATGGAAACACAGAACGTTCGCTCCTCACGGAAGAGCACACTGCGGCCCTCGCAACAGAAGCACAAAGTAGGCTTTTAAGGCAAACCACCAATTCGGCGATACAGCCCCCAGACACCGTCAAGTGAGTCCGGAGTAAACTACAATAGGATCGCCTGTCACGTTCAGAGCTCGCCTAGCAATTCGGCCCCCATCCCAGTCCCAGTCAAGCGACGAAATCTGTGCCGCACGTACATAATTACGCACTGAAAATACCATGGGCATAGGAGGGGGCACGATCAAGGCACGTCCCGCAATGCGGCTCAACCGCCCTAGGGGCTGTATACCTTCATCATTTTTTCTCTTTCAGGACCTAACTCTCTGTAAGCCCTTTCCAGCAGTACGATTGCCGGACACATTACGGGAATGAACAACCAAGGAGGCAAGAAGCTAAGATGTACACGGGAACCCCCAGGTGGTCTCTAATAATAATCGATATACCCGCTTTCTACTATCCATAAGCAGCTTGCCCTTGGATAGGACATGTCAAATAGTCCTATTTTCTGCTTATTGCACTACTTGTATCAGTACGCTTCGACGTATAATTTAAATAACAATGCATAGCATTAGTCTATTATTGCATTATTCATCCTTTTTTATATGTTCATTTACGACAACTTGCACCCGTAGATTCTGGTACGGTCAGTACACCAGGGGCTTTCGTTTACCCCATAATACGGTGTGAGAAATCCGAACACTTTTGACAGTGCGTCACCCCGAACTTATAGCATTATATGCATCAGCTCCGAATCATGTCTTGGGTCAATAGTTGGGTTTGCCCGGCTCCCATGTTTCGGTACCTTACGTTCGGCTATATCGGCTAAGGTAGCACTGGGAGAACTACTGCGATTGTGTCCCGGTTCTTCCGGACGAGCACCTCAGTAGAGAAAGCCGAAAACTGACTGTCATGATAAGGCGAGAGCTGGTCGCTGTTCGAGAGGTCTCAAGTCCTTAAAGACTTTTCCGCTTCGGGTACGGAGTCGGCCTTGTCCGACTTAGGCGTATATAGCGCCCCAAATTCGGCCTTCTGAATACTAGGGGCTTCGCCAAAATTTAAAATTGTAGACTTCTATGGCTAAGTGAGAGTGATAAAGCCTTATAGTCCGATTGCCTGGTTCGTTATGCTGAATACCTCCCTCGAAGGACCCAAAATTGGGATAAAGAGTGCTCAGGTTTATCCCGAACACCGCAGTACTAGTTACATGGGGGCAGAAACCGACGACTGGCCAACTCTCAAAATTTATAAACGGCCGCACAGAAGGTAATATTTTAAATTCAAAAAGCGTTGCATAGCGCAAATGAACTCGTTTCATATTACAGGATCACATGAGCATGTTCATTCAAAAATTAGATCTCTCGCACATTCATCCGCCACAAGGCGGGTACCCTTCAGGACAGTGTCATAATACATTTCGGGGCAGCGATGCTCCTTGCCTTCCAGCGGCCCCTCCTTCACCAGCTTCACAGCGTCCAGCTTCGCCCAGTGCACCTTCGCCCGGGAAAAAGCCCTGCGCGCACCCTCGATGCAGACGGACCGCTTTATGACTTCAAGCCGTGGGCAGGCATCCACAAGCCGCCTCACCAGACCGAAGTAGCTGCCGGGCAGGGGCTCGCCAGGCCACATCCGGACTATAAGACCCTTCATGGCCTGTTTCGCCGCCTTGTGAAGCTCGACCAATTGCTTAGGCTGGTTGCTCAAGGGCATTGGGTGTTCGGTCCCAGTATACTGAGACCAGAACAAGTTTTCCGTCGAGCTCCCCTCCTCAGCTCTGTAAAACTCCGCAGCATCTAGTACACTGCGGGGAAGATCTGCGAACGCTCCCTGAGAGCTCCGAACTCGGGTAAGTAAAAGGAAAGTTTCCTTCACATGCTTGCTTTGCATAATGAATGCCTTACCCGATGCTATCTTCTTCACCACATCAATCTCCTGGAGGGCCTTGTGGGCTTCAGCCTTGGCGCTCCGGGCGCTTTCGAGCGCCTTCGCAAGCTCGGACTCTCGCGTCTTAGAGTCAAGCTCCAAGGACTCGTGTTTTTTGGCGAGAGCCTCGAGCTCTTGCTGCACCTCACCTACCCGAGCTTCTTGCTTTTCCCACTCAATGCGCTCCTTGGCCGCTTTGTCTTCGGCCTTCGACATCTCCTTCTTCAGAGTCGCTACTTCGGTCGTGGCCCCTGGAAAATTCATGATGATCCTATTACTTTACACCTGAACTTCTTTTTAAATATATAGACAAGGTATTGCTTACCTTTGCTCTCCTCGAGCTGCCTCTTGGTAAGGCCGAGCTCGTCCTCGGACTGCTCGAGGTCCTGCTTCAGTGCAGAGACCTCAGCAGTACGTGCGGCAGCGGCCAGCAGTGAAGCCTGCACATACACATAGACATATTCTGATTAGACTCCTGAGTCATCATTTGATCCTCTATTCGGCCTTTCTTCGCGAACGCCGAACAAAGCATCAGGAGCTACTGTCTATGCGGTAATATTTTCTTATATTTTGATTGCTTACCTCAAATCCTGTTAGGAGGCTGGCGCAAGCTTTGGTCAGTCTGTTTTTGGCGGACTGAACTTTCTCGATCACCGCACTCATGATAGTGCGGTGCTCTTCGTCGATGGAAGCGCCGCGAAGTGCTTCCAGCAAGTTGTCCGGTGCCTCTGAATGGACAGAGGACACCGGCACGGACGGCTTGCCCCCCTTAACGGGGGATCTCTTGCCGGAGTCTGGAACCACCGAAGGTTCCGGGGCAGTATTCGGCTAGGGGCCGAACTTGGAGCCCGTGGGAGTCTTGCTCCCTTTGCGCCTAGGGTCCGGAAGGTCGCCTCGAGACGCCCCCAGGACTACCTCCCCTCGGCTCAGTGCCTTTCGGGACAACACCTCGACGTTGTCTGTAGGGCAAGGGGTGGAGGCGGTCAGAAATGAATCGCTATTCATATCCGACGAGTCCAATGAACCGTCCGACAAAGATACGTCGAGATGGGCTCGGGACGGACTGGATAATCATATGCGGCGTAATGAGAAACAGTGCAATAAAACATACCATGAATTACTATGGTGTCCGGATACTTACGACTTCGCCAGGGGCTTCTCCCTGGGTAACCACTCGTCGCCGCTGTAGGCGGCCGTCGTGGAGCAGTCCGGAAGGAGGTTCCTTCCCTTCTTGGACCCTTCGGCCTCCCCGGCTGGGTCGGCCTTCCTTTTCTTGTCTCCCCCGGCTGGGGGGAGAACTTTCCTCCTCCTCCTCCTCCTCATTTTCGTGGGAGGAGTGCCTGTCAGAGTCATCGGACGATGAGTCCGATATAACCTTGCGCAGGAGACCCTTTCGGGTCCCCATGGCCTTCTTCTTGGTCTTCTTCACCGGCACCTCGTAAGGTGCCGGAGCCAGTATCTCCGTTAGGAGAGCATCTGCAGGATCTTCAGGCAGGGGGGCTGGGCAATCGAGCTGCTCCGCTGTCTTTACCCAGTCCTGTTAATGGCGTGGAAGCTTAGATCCTGCACATGATTAAACTGGGGCAAATAAATATCCTGTGAGATATGAAAACTTACCGGATTGGCATGGCGCTTTGCACTGAGTCCGCGGTCCTCGGTAAGGGGAGGAGGTACCTCGGCGCCCTTGAACAACACCTTCTAGACGTCCTTGTGCGTTGTTTCGAAGAGCTCTCACAGCGTCTGGTGCTTGGCCGGGTCGAACTCCCACAAATTGAATGCCCGTCGTTGACATGGGAGGATCCGGCGGAAGAGCATGACCTAGACCACGTTGGCGAGCTTGATTTTCCTACTCATCATGTTCCTGATGCAAGTCTAGAGTCCGGTCAGCTCTACCGGAGAACCCCAGGACATGCCCTTCTCTTTCCAGGAGGTGAGCCGCGTGGGGATTCCGGATCGAAATTTGGGGGCCGCCACCTAGTTGGTGTCGCGTGGCTTGGTGATGTAGAACCACCCCGATTGCCAACCCTTTATGGTCTCCACATAGGAGCCTTTGAGCCAGGTGACGTTAGGCATTTTTCCTACCATGGCGCCTCAACACTCTGCTTGCTGGCTGACCACCACGTTCGTCTTAACATTGAAGGTCTTCAGCCACAGGCCGAAGTGGGGCCTGATGCGGAGGAAGGCCTCGCACATGACGATAAACGCCGAGATGTTGACGATGAAATTAGGGGCCAGATCATGAAAATCCAGCCTGTAGTAGAACATGAGCCTGCGGACAAACGGGTGGAGGGAAAATCCCAGTCCGCGGACGAAGTGGGTAAGAAAAACTACCCTCTCTTAGGGTTTGGGCGTAGGGATGATCTGCCCCGCATCTGGCAGCCGGTGCGCGATATCCGCGGCCAGATATCCGGCTTCCCATAAATTTGCGATGTGCTCCTCCATGACGGAGGAGACCATCCACTTGCCTCCCGCTCGGGACAATCTTGGAGTGGTTTGAGAAGAAAGACGCGAACTTGGGCGCTGGAGCTTGAGTGCGTGAGAATGGATAAGTGAGGAGGAAGAAGACGTGGGTAAAAAGGAGGAATCTTTGTCCCTTTATAAGGGTGGAAGAGGTGATACGCCTCCCCACTTGCCTGGTAAAATCGCTTATTCCCCAAGCGCCGTAATTGATGGCGCGGTTGGGTTACCCACGTCCGTATTGATGAGAATCCCGTAATAAGGGGGACACGATCTTTGCTTAGACAAGACGTGTCGAGAAAACTGCCTCACGATATGTGCGGTGCTGGTTGAGAAAAACGGTTCGAATAATGACCGGGCCATGACATGATGTCATGCTGTCAAAACGTGTCAACAGATTAGATTTGTGGAAATATTATTCTCTCTACGGTGGTATGTGGAACTTGTTTTGCAGAGCCGGACACTATCCTTGTGTTCAAAATCTTGTATGGAGTATTCCGAGGAGGAACCCGCCTTGCAATGCCGAAGACAAAACTACGTGCCGGACTCATCGTCATTGAAGCCTGGTTCAGGGGCTACTAAGGGAGTCCTGGATTAGGGGGTCTCCCGATAGCCGGACTATATCCTTTGGCCGGACTGTTGGACTACGAAGATACAAGATTGAAGACTTCGTCCCGTGTCCAGATGGGACTTTCCTTGGTGTGGAAGGAAAGCTTGGCAATACGGATATGTAGATCTCCTCCCTTGTAACCGACTCTGTGTAACCCTAGCCCCCTCTGGTGTCTATATAAACCGGAGGGTTTAGTCCGTAGGACAACAACAATCATACCATAGGCTAGCTTTTAGGGTTTAGCCTCTACGATCTCGTGGTAGATCAACTCTTGTAATACTCATATCATCAAGATCAATCAAGCAGGACGTAGGGTATTACCTCCATCAAGAGGGCCCGAACCTGGGTAAACATCGTGTCCCCTGCCTCCTGTTACCAACCGCCTTAGACGCACAGTTCGGGACCCCCTACCCGAGATCCGCCGGTTTTGACACTGACAGGCGCGACCGGCCTTGTGAGGACCACTGGCAGGAGCAACCTCGTGAGGGTGCCTGGCGCGACCAGCCTCGCGAGGACTGTCCTCAGGGCAATCCTGGACTCCCTCCGCTGCCGCCACCACCAAGAAGGAACGACGGCCACTATCAGGACGAGGGGGCTGGGGGCTTCCAGGAGCTACGCGCCATCGCTTGCATCTTGGGCGGTGCTCAGGCCCCGGCTTCCCAGCGCATCTTCAAGTAGTTCTCTCGCAAGGTGAATGCAACCCTCTCCAGGCTCGAGGCCACGCGCCCGTTGAGGTGGTCCAAGTACGCCATCACCTTCAGCTCGGCGGGCCAACTCAAGTGCGTGGCGACTGTCGGCGTCCTCCCGATGCTATGTTCACCCATCATCTGCAATGTCCAAGTCACCAAGACCCTCATCGACGGTGGCGCGGGGCTCAGTGTCCTGTCTGTCGAGACGTTTGACAGCCTCCAAGTGCCATACGATCAGCTTCAGCCCACCAAGCCCTTCTCAGGAGTGACTAACGGCTCCACCCCCCTATAGGGCTGGTCCACCTCCCTGTCACCTTCGGACATCTCGACAACTACCACACCGAGCTCGTCGACTTTGGCGTTGCTCACATCTGTCTCCCGTACAATGCCATCCTCGGGTACCCAACATTAGCCAAATTCATGGCAGTGACCCACTATGTCTACAACGTCCTCAAGATGCCAGGAAGCGGCGGAACCATCACAGTCCCCTGCGAAGAAAGAGATGCGGTGTGCTCCCTGGAGCACGCCTTCCAAGCCGCAACAATCAAAGACCCTGACAGCGAGGGAACGCAGTACCCTCCCTAAGCCATCCCCAAGAAGAAGAAGAAGCTACTCCGCACAGGGCCTCTGGGGGTGACGCCTCTAGCGGTGCCACATCAGGATCGGCGCCCGCACCTGGGGCGCCTCCCTCCCACGCATAGGAAGGCGCGCCCAGTGCCCTCCTCGGGCAGGGCTCCGGGGCTCTCTTCTGGAGGGCCTCAGACCTAGCCGACATCACGAGGGAGGCGCTCAGGCACCACGTGGAGGCGTGCTTCGTGGCATGTTTCCATCAGGAGGGCACCGGGCGAGGAGCGCCCGACGCTCAGGAGTTCATCGTCAAGGCCACCCAAGAGCTTCAGGAAGCAAGGGCAACACGCGGCGATCGCCACCCACCTGGCGCAGCTCCCCATCCAGGCGAGGATGGCTGGCTGCGCATCTGCATCGACATCCCAGGGCTCAACCGGGCCGCAACTCAGGAGCGCTTCTGGCCTTCGCGCGCTGGCCGGTGTGAGGGTCGACCTCACAGCTACGTTTTCGCATGCCGTTTGGCTTGCCGAGCGTGGCAGCCGCCTTCCAGCACAACCTACGAAGCATCCTGTCAACCTAGGAGGCCAGGCATCATGCGGTCCTGGCGGAGATGGACACGGTCCTCAGGGAGCCACCTGAGCCCCTAGAGCCTCCCGAGGCTCAGGCCCTTGGCGGCTCGTGAGGAGTGACTTCTTCAGCGCGCGCCTTCGACAACAAAACCAGGTGACATTTTCCAAGCTTATTCAGCTGGGAGCGCCGCTCGGGCTGCATTATTCCCAGGTCACATGGGCATGTCCCTGCGGCGTGTATCCTTTCGCATTTTTAGCTTACCTTACTGGGGGCGCCCCTCGGGCTACATCATCCCCAGGCCGCTCGGGTCCATCCCAGTGGCAGGTATCGTTCTCGCATCTATCTAAGCTAGCTGGTTCCCATGCATGAGTTATTTATAGTCATTACCTGCTTGATTGCCACCCACCACGGGAGCCGCGCGCCAATCGTTTTTCTTTAGGATCCTTCACATGAGAAGACTAGGCACGACGCCTGTGCTCAGGTTCGTCCCTGCAGCGTCGATAAACCCAACGGCTGAGCTCTGTCTGGCGGGCCGGCGACGTTCACGTCACCTCATGGGGTCATTGGTGCTTGGCCTCCTCATGTGATAGCCTCAGGAGATCCGCTCAGTGCAGGTTGCCTAACCATCTCGCGGGACCACCACATCCATCAAGAGCCAAGACCAGGTGAGGGAGTCCTGGACTAAGGGGTCCTCGGGCGTCCGACATGTTGGACATGGGCCGGACCATTGGGCCATGAAGATAACAAGATAGAAGACTTTCTCGCGTGTCCGGATGGGACTCTCCTTTGCATGGAAGGCAAGCTAGGTGGCCGGATATACTATTTCCTTTCTATGTAACCGACTTTGTACAACCCTAGTCCCCTCCAGTGTCTATTTAAACTGAGGGGTTAGTCCGTAGGGACAATCATAATCAGATAGGCTAGACTTCTAGGGTTTAGCCATTACGATCTCATGGTAGATCAACTCTTGTAACCCCCATACTCATCAATATTAATCTAGCAGGACATAGGGTTTTACCTCCATCGAGAGGGCCCGAACCTGGGTAAACAATGTGTTCCCAGTCTCCTGCTACCATCAACCTTAGACGCACAGTTCGGGACCCCGTACCCGAGATCCTCCGGTTTTGACACCAACATTGGTGCTTTCATTGAGAGTTCCACTGTGTCGTCAAAATCAGGGTTGATGGCTCGCCTCGTGATCAAGAACAACATCACCGCTGATGGAGCCCTGGCCTTAGGCCAAAATCTCCGGTTGGGTGGCTTTATCATTACCACCCGTTCGGCCAGTGAGCCGACGATGACTTCTCGGGTCATCAAGAATCACCTCCGAATTGACTCCGAATACTCCAGATAGATGGATCCAACGGAATTATCGTCCTTGAACGAACTCCTGGATCGCATCGCCGCCTTGGGAGTCGCTACAAACTACGGTCGGATTGGGCTTAAACCCGATCAGAGAGAAATCAAATCTCCATCGATCATCCACCAGATAGCGGTAGTGGAGGAGCAAAACAACAACTCTCCCTCTATACTGAGGACGAACTATGTTTAGATCTCCGAGCTCGAAGAGCCGGATACCTGTCCACGTAGCGACACGCCTTGTTCTCCGAACTCGGGATTAGACGGTATACCTGAAAAATTGGTCGATCCCCCGGAGCCCGAACTATTCGGCTCGGAAATTTCTCAAGCTCCGGATCCCAAATTGGGTCAGGGTTTGGACCTAATCGACCCACCCTCCCAGATATACGCGATCTCACATACCTACGCAACAGTCCTTGGAAACAGTCCATCACTTTTGGGCCAGATCCCTTCTTGTTAAGAACAAGATCAAGGATTGCCGCGACGAAGACACGAGCTCAATATTCTGCAATAATTGTACAGACAAAGGAATCCTCAACGCTATCAACCGCCGTCGCGTGTTATATTTTGCTGACTTGGCAACCATAGTACAGAAGTACTACGCAATGGAAAGCGCCTGGAAAACTCAGGCAGCTCGCTGGGAATCGACAGCTCCCACTCAACCTTCTATCCGAACAAAAAGGATGCACCCTCATAGGGCGCCTGACAAAGCAGTAAAGAAATCCAAAACCATTACGGGGCGCGGAACCATCCTGGAGGGATGGCTTGATAGGCCATGCAAAATACACACAACACCGGATGCCATACCTACCCACAGCCTTAGAGCATGTTGGATACTCCGGAAAGTGGCCAAGAGTGGTGATGATATCCTCACCAAAAATACCTCGGAACACGACGACCGCAGAGTATTGACGGTCTTCGAGACTTTTGCCTCAAACAATCGGTGGAAAAGTTCACTTCGCAACCTCGCCGAAGTCTCTCAAGTTGCAACAATAAATCCTTGGAACAACACGGCCATAACATTCAATGCCAGTGACGAACCAAGAACCCGGTCAGTCTGGGCACCAGCCGCCTTGGTCCTCAATCCAATTGTGGATGGCTTTCGACTCACCAAGGTGCTCATGGACGACGGCAGTGGATTAAACCTCATCTACGAGGATACACTCAGTAAAATGGAAATAGACAGGAGCTGCATTGAGCAAAGCAGCATGACCTTCCGAGGAATTATTCCCAGTCGGGAGGCACGATGCGCGGGAAAAATCACACTTGACGTGGTATTCAGCACACTGGAGAACTATCGGTCCGAAGAGATAACCTTCCAAGTGGCCCCTTTCCACAGTGGGTACCACACCCTGTTGGGGCGGGATGCATTCACACGCTTTCAAGCCATACCTCATTACGGGTATATGAAGCTCAAAATGCCCGGGCCCAACGGTATTATCACTCTCACTAGTAATCCGGACATAGCCCTCCGCGCTGAAAACAAAACAGCCTCCCTGGCCCTTGAGGCACTCTCTGAGGCCCTTGCGGCCGAAGAGTTAACGGCGCTACGCTCGATGGTGGATAGGGATGACGTAGTCCTCGACAAGTGCCCCAAATCCACCTTCTTCAAACCAGCTGATGAAATAGTCAAATTTCAAGTCCACCCGACAGACCCAAAGAAGACAGCCTCCATCGGCGCACAACTGGACCCGACGGTGAACGGCGCACTGCGAGCGTTCCTATGCGAAAATTGGGACATATTCGCTTGGCACCCTTCTGATATGCCAGGAATCCCATGCAGATTGGTTGAGCACAGCCTCAATATACTAAAAGGATACAAGCCACTCAAGCAAGCATTGCGATGCTTTTTCGAACCCAGACGACAAGCTATGGGGGAGGAGCTAGCCAATCTAATCGAGGCCGGATTTATCAGAGAAATAAAACATCCAGACTGGCTAGCAAACCTGGTAATGGTGCCAAAGAAGGATAAATCCTGGCGCTTGTGCATCAATTTCAAAGACCTCAACAAAGCTTGCCCTAAGGATCCATTCCCTCTCCCCCGCATTGATCAAATTATTGATGCCACTGCAGGACACGACTCATTGTGCTTCCTCGACGCGTACTCCATATACCATCAAATTAAAATGAAGGAATCCGACCAAGCCGCAACGACGTTTATTACCCTGCACGGGCCTTTCTGCTTCAACACTACGCCCTTTGGGCTCAAAAACGCCGGCGCCACCTACCAACGCATGATTCAAACATGCCTGGAGAAACAAATCGGCAGGACAGTTGAAGCATATGTGGACGACGTCGTCATCAAGACTAAGCGCGTCGAGTCATTAATAGATGACTTACGCCTCACATTCAACAGTCTGGACATATGACATTAAGCTCAATCCAGAAAAATGTGTTTTCGGCGTCCCCTCTGGAAAACTACTGGGCTTCATCGTTTCCAGTAGAGGAATTGAGGCAAATCCAGCCAAAATCCGAGCTTTATCACAGTTGGCTACACCAACATACCTTAAGCAGGTCCAAAAACTAGCTGGATGCATGGCAACTTTAAGCCGCTTTATCTCCAGACTAGGAGAAAAAGCATTGCCGCTTTATCGACTCCTCTGATGCACCGATCACTTCGAGTGGACAGATGCAGCAACGACCGGATTGGAAGAAATAAAGTCTCTTTTAGCAAGCAATCCAATCCTAGCCGCGCCAAGCGTTAGTGAACCAATGTTATTATACATATCTGCAACACACCAGGTGGTGAGCGCAGTACTCATTGTCAAACGAGAGGAGGACGGACACAAATTCCCGCTCCAGAAGCCGGTATACTATGTATCCACCATCCTAACTCCATGCAAATCCCGATACCCTCATTATCAAAAGATAGCATACATGGTCTTCATGGCATCCTGGAAGCTACGACACTATTTCCAAGAGTGCTCAATCACAGTGGCTTTCGAAGTTCTACTGAACGACATAATAAACAATCGCGATGCAACGGTCCGGATTGCCAAGTGGGCCATTGAGCTCCTTCCATTTGATATAACATATAAGCCACGCCGGGTCATCAAATCCCAAGTACTGGCAGACTTCGTCGCCGAATGGACAGAAGCCAAACTCCCTAAAGAGTATGGCGCATATTCCAACTGGGTCATGCATTTCGATGGTTCCAAAATGCTGTCGGGCTTAGGGGCAGGTGTTGTCCTAACATCCCCCACTCGAGATACAGTTCAGTACGTACTCCAAATATTATACACAGACTCCAACAATGCAGCCGAATATGAGGCTTTATTGCATGGTCTTCGGATGGCTGTCTCCACGTGCATACAATGCCTAGAAGTGCGCGGAGACTCGAACCTCATGATATCCCAAATAAATGGAGATTTCGATGCCAAGGATCCGAAGATGGCGGCTCGGTTCGAGGGGCTCGAGTTTCACCATGTGGCTCGAGGGAGTAATCAAGCGGCAGACGTCCTTGCTCGCATGGGTGCCAAGCGCGACCCCGTCCCACCTAACATCTTCTTAGAAAGGCTTTTAAAGCCATCCATGGTGTGGCAAGGGGATAACGGCAACGTCAGTTCGGATCCGACCATAACCCCAGATTCCGAACATACCGACATCATCAGAGGCTCATCCACCGAAATAACACTGTCGGCCCATCTTATCGTGACAGCCATCTCCCCATGGATCGAACCCTTCTTGGCCTACCTCAATAGGCGAGAGCTCCCTGAGGATCGGAATGAGGATCACTGCATTGTTCGGCGTTCGAAAGCCTATAAAGTCCAGGAAGGAGAACTCTACAAGAAAAGCGCTACCGGAGTACTCCAAAGGTGTATCTCCGAGGAGGAGGGGCGGCAGCTCTTGGCTGAGATTCATGCCGGTCTTGGTGGTCACCACGCCGCACCTCGGGCCCTTGTAAGCAAGGCCTTCCGTACAGGCTTCTACTGGCCGACGGACCGAGCAAATGCACAGGACCTTGTCTAACATTGCGTCGGATGCCAACTTTTCGCCATCCAAAGCCATATGCCACCCACTGCTCTACAAACAATCCCCGTTACTTGGCCTTTCATGGTCTGGGGGCTGGACATGGTTGGACCCCTTAAAGGAGGCATCCATAAGAAAAAATATCTGCTAGTCATGGTAGATAAGTTCACTAAGTGGATAGAGGCCAAACCAGTTAAAACAGCCGAAGCCGGACCAGTGATAGACTTTATATCCGGCGTTGTGCACCGTTACGGTGTCCCACACAGCATCATTGCCGACAACGACTCTAACTTTATAGCTGATGAGGTAAAAGCCTCGTGTGTAATCTAGGCATTAAGCTCGATTATGCCTCCGTCTATCATCTGCAAACAAACGGTCAAGTTGAACGAGCCAATGGTCTTATTATGAGCGGCACCAAAACCTAGGCTAGTGCGGTCTTTGAAAGTATCAGATAAGCAATGGGTTGAGGAGCTCGACTCCGTACTCTGGGGGCTGCGGACCATGCCCAATCGTACTATCGGATATACACCTTTCTTCATGGTGTACGGCGCAGAGGCTGTGTTACCCTGTGACATTATTCATGACTCACCTCGAGTGCGCATGTACGAAGAGAGAGAGGCCGAGCTTGATCAGCAGGACAGCTTAGATGCCCTGGAGGAGGAGCGCGACGTTGCAAAATCCCGTCCCGCATTTTATCAACAGCAGGCTTGCAGATATCAAAGCAGAGAAGTACGAGCCAAGACTTACAATGTTGGCGAACTCGTTCTACGCTCGCCGGAGAAGAAAAAGGACAAACTCAAGCCCAAGTGGGAGGGTCCCTTCATCATTGACGAAGTTCTCACTGGAGGAGCGTACCGCCTGCGTGATGCATCAGATAACCGCCTCGAACCAAACCCCTGGAATGCGGCCAGACTCCAAAGATTCTATGCCTAGCGCCGAACCCTTCGTTTTCTTCCTCCTCCCTATCGCTTACATTATTTTTTATCCTCTCTTTTCACCCTCTTTTTTAGCCTGAAAGTATTTTCGTGTGGCTACAATTGTACACCTATAACACATTCTTAAATGTGTACGTCCATTATACCTGGGGGCTTTTTGCACAGAAGCTTATTATCATTATTTCCGAGCATCAAGCTCATTACATATGTGTTTTTCCTCACATGTACCTTTTCTTCGCCCTTGTATGCATCAATATGACTTAAGTTTTGGCCAAGCTGGGTTGCCTGGCTCCTGTGCTTATGCCCTACATTCCCGTTAGTTTGGCTAGGGCATAAAGGGAGCACCTCTGTGATTGTTACTGTCGGGTCATACAGATGTGTACCTTAGACTGGGTGAAGCCGAAAGCTAGCGTTCTTAAGGGAATATTCGGTCAGCGGACTAATGATGTTTTTCATTTCTTCACACTATGAACCCCCAGATGCTACCTATACTGTGATGTTTTCGATCACAGTCGGACATGCTTATTAACGCATGCACCTCAGGGAAAGAAACCCTTAACAGAACTATTCTCTCTGGAAGATGTTTCTTACAGTCACAATGTAATAAACATAGCTAGCCGGATACAACTTGTCTGTTCAAGCAACTATGACCCCTACGCCCGGTTTCCACGCATACCCCGGTTTAATTTTACCGCTCGAGTATTCGGAAACACTCCGCACCTTTGGGTCCAGAGGTCGAAGCGAAAAGGTCGGCCATGACAATCATTTTTACAATCCGGCTAGGAACAAATATATTAAGGAAAGTACATAGTCACTTGGACTCAAAAACTTCCTCCTCTATGCCGTCCAACAGGCTGTCTAGCCTACAATCCTATTGGGAATACTTGGCAGCTACTTCTACTTGGTCATATACCAAACTAACAAGAATTCCTTTCCCATCTGACCCTAGTGGCCCGACCCGGGCCATATGATTCGGATCAAGCTTGGTATACCGTGTTTTTACCATGGCCCAGGCCTCTCGCGCACCTTCCCTGCAGGCTGATATCTTCCATAACCGAATACGCCGCCGTGCCCCTTTGAACAGCTTTGTCGGTGTCACAACCGACGGATCTCGGGTAGGGGGTCCCGAACTGTGCGTCTAAGGCTAATGGTAATAGGAGGCGGGGGACACAATGTTTACCCAGGTTCGGGCCCTCTCGATGGAGGTAATACCCTACTTCCTGCTTGATTGATCTTGATGATATGAGTATTACAAGAGTTGATCTACCACGAGATCGTAGAGGCTAAACACTAGAAGCTAGCCTATGATTATGATTGTTGTTGTCCTATGGACTAAACCCTCCGGTTTATATAGACACCGGAGGGGGCTAGGGTTACACAGAGTCGGTTACAAAGGAGATCCACATATCCGAATCGCCAAGCTTGCCTTCCACGCAAAGGAGAGTCCCACCCGGACACGGGACGAAGCCTTCAATCTTGTATCTTCATAGTCCAACAGTCCGGCCAAAGTATATAGTCCGGCTGTCCGAGGACCCCCTAATCCAGGACTCCCTCAGTAGCCCCTAAACCAGGCTTCAATGATGATGAGTCCGGCATGCAGATTGTCTTCGGCATTGCATGGCGGGTTCCTTCTCCAAATACTCCATAGAAATTTTTTGAACACAAGGATTGTGTCCAGCTCTGTAAAACAAATTCCACATACCACCATAGAGAGTATAATCTTCCACAAATCTAATCTGCTGACAACTTTTCATAACGTGACATCTGACGTGGTCTGGTCATTACGAACCGTTTTTCCCAACCTGCCACTGCATGTGTTGCGAGGCGGTTTTCTTGGCACGTCTCGTCGAAGCAGAGATCGTGTTCCCCTTACCACAGGATTCTCATCAATATGGGTTTGGGTAACCCAATCATGCTTGTTAGTATGACTCCTCGATTTTAGGCAAGTTCCAAACAGCCATGCGAAGGACGCTTGATATTCACCCTCTTTATAAAGGGGCCAAGGCCTGTCCTTTTCTTCTTGCACTCGATCCTTCCCCTCCCCCACCTCGAGTTCCAACACCCAAGGCTTAGGCTAAGCGCTTCGGACCTTCAACCATGTCCGGATCCAACGTTCAAGGTTGGTGGATGGCCTCCTCTATCACAAAGGAGGACATCAAGAAGCTAAGGGAAGCCAGGTATCTGACCGCCGAAATCTCGCACAGGCTGCCTGCTCTAGGGCAGGTCATCCCCACTCCTGAACCCAATGAGAGTGTCGTATTTGTTTCTCACTTCCTCCGAGGGCTAGGCTTTAGTCTTGATCCCTTTGTAGGAGGGCTTATGTTCTATTACGGGCTCTATTTCCACGATCTAGCTCCAGATTCCATCCTTCACATCTAGTCGTTTATCGTCGTGTGTGAGGCCTTCCTCCACATCACCCCACACTTCGGCTTATGGCTCAAGACCTTCAATGTGAAGCCAAAGACGATCGATGGGCGACACGCAGAATGCGGAGGTGCCATAATAAGCAAAGGCGTCGATGCTCTATGGCCAAAGGGTTCCTTCCCGGAGGTGTCCCACTTATGGCAGCGGGAGTGGTTTTACATCACAGCTCCCCGAGGTACAAAGTGGGCAGCTGCCCCCGCCGCAACTGGCGTCATGGGTCAACAAGGGGCTAGACTGGGGCCCAGTTAATGACGTGCTGACATTGCAAAGTTGCATCCAAGATCTCCTCAAGAGGGATGTTAGTCTTTTCAAGGTAATGCAATTTATGCTAGTTCGTCGGGTCCTGCCATGCCAACGTCGATCTCTCCGTATGTGGGAGTTCAACCCGGAAGGACCGCGAACTATTCAGCAATTCTTCGGTGTGACACTCGAAGAGATGTATGGATTGTTCTTCGGATCACGAATAAAGTGTCCGGACACCACCGAGGATGCGGGTGTCAACTGCAACCGTTTAGATATCCACGTAAGTAATTTTGCGGCCGAACATGTTGTCTTTTTATTTGTCATAACATCATCCTGAAAAAATCACTCTCGGCCAGGACTGGATAAGAAAGGCGGAGAGGATCAGGTGTTCGGCCCCCCTCCCCGAAGGCTCACCGGATCCTGTACTGGCCAGGATGCTTGAGCATGCACCTTATCAAGTGCCATCAGGGGAACATAAAGGGAGGAATAAAGAAGCCGAAAGCGGGCTTCACACATTACTCATCCAAACCGAGGGAATTAGTGTCTCCGCGAAGGAGGATAATCAGGGAGAAGAATCTAGAATCCCCTCTCCCCAAGGAAGGAAAAGGACCGCCTCTGAAGACTTGGAAACGAAGGTTTCCAAACGAGGGAAGAAACCTGCGCCAGGGGGTCCTGCCCCGGAGGGCGTCCTTACCGCACAGCACCCGCAAGGGGGCCAGCCTTCCACCGAGCTGTAAGTGAAGAAGAGTACTTTTGGTAAATATATCCTGCTTTATCTCAGAGGACAATAACCAGGACATATATCTTGCAGTCCGGCCCATAGCCCTTCTCGACAGAGTTCGTCTTTAGGGGATCTTCTTCCGGATATGATGGAGAGCGAAATGCCTCCCCCTGTCTCCCCGCCTCCTGGGGCGGACGACCCTGAGGTGTCATCTAGGAGGATTTCTCCTGATCCGCCAAGGCCAGAAGGTAACCCTTCGGCCACCCGAAGTCCGGAGTATTCGGCTCCTAAGGAGAGCAACAAAAAGAGTCTGGGATTGTAGCGACCCGACCCGAATGGATCAAGTCTCTGTGCTTACGTGCCATCCCTGGATCGGTATGCTGACACACACAGTACTCGAAGGGTTTATAACAGAGGTAAATCACATGTATAAAGTAACGTAAATACTATTACCTCAATCCAAATAGCGGAAGCAACAAGGTTGTGGATTCCCATCAACACCAACGGCAAAGTTGAGTGTAGAAATCGTAACCCTAACGTATCACTTACTCGTCGTGAGAAACCTGCAACATGAGACGTTGCAGCCCGAAACGGGTCAGTACATTGAATGTACTGGCAAATTCACACCATAGAGAAAATGATGAACAAAGGCTATCACTATATGCATATATGGCTGGTGGAAAAGCTCTATGGTTATAAGGTTTTTGCGAAAAGCCAATTTTTCCCTATTGCAAAGGAATAAATTTATTTAACTATCATGGTGGTTGTGAAACATTGAGAATGGTTGACAGCATTCTCAATCCCAATTAAGTGAACAATTAAAACCCAACAACATTAATTAGAAGTAACATGTTGAGATTCACATGATATTCAAGTACTAGATACTCAAGTTGTCCATAACCGGGGACACGGCTAATCATGATTAGTTTGTACACTCTGCAGAGGTTTGCGCACTTTTCCCCACAAGACTCGATCACCTCCATTTGGTTTCTCGCACTGCAGGGTGTTTGAGAAGACGGATGACCGAGACACAGTCTTTCAGAAGCGCTAGCACCTTACATGTGGGTAGACCGGTACACCTACTTTCCCCTACATCTGCTAGTCTACCCATAAGAGTTCGCACAACTTAGTCAACTATGCCAGAGCCCATAATGGCTTGTGGCTGCACACGGAAGTTTCTAGCATGAATGATCTTATGATCCCTTTGAGCCTGGGTGGCGGTCCAAAAAAAACAGGCAAGTCCTGATAGACATCAGGTGCCTCAATCCACCCAGATGTGTGTTTAAGTTGCCACCTTAGATAAACCATTAAAATTATCAACTCACATCTGTCATGGATATCACTCACCCAATCCACGTCTACTAGCATAGCATGGCATAATAAGCAAACGTAGAAGTAACTCCCATAGGTTTCATAATAATACAGGTGATAGGTACTACCTCATCTACTTCCCATCCCACAATTTAATTAGATCCTAATCATGCAATGTGAGAGGATTGATCTAATGCAATAAAACTGGGTTGTAGAAAAAGGTATGATCAAAGTGTGAACTTGCCTGCAATGTAGATGAAGATGATTCACACTCAAAATCTTGATAGATCTACTCGTCACACTCCGGTCAATCTATCGTAAGCAAACAATAGTAACCACACAATAAGTACTCATCTAATGCAAAGGTAAAACTCGAACAAGAGATCGAACCAGAAAGTTCAACTTAAGAACTCCGGTTGCAAAGAAAGAAAGAACCGAACCAAGAACCGGAAAAACAAACGGCGGAAGAAAACAACTTGGATCTAGCAAGTTGAAACTAGGTCAAATTTTACTGTAGCAAAAACTTGTTCAAGTTGATTAGACGGAACGGCGGTTTCGAGATGAAACTCCAGGCGCTTGAATCACATGATTCCGATAAACGGGCGAGAAGAAAGACTAGAACGAAGATCGGATCTGAGATCGCGATCGCGGAATAAATCCGACGAAAAGAAAGAGACGAACGGTTAAACGAACGGGCGTCGTTAACCGGGAATAATCGGTGATCACGTTCGTTGAGACGAACGGTCCAAAAGAAGAACGAAAACCAATCTAGGGTTTTCGGAAAAGAAACCGAAAAAGAAAACAGAAAACCGATCTAGGGTTTCGGAAAAGAAACCGAAACGAAGAACCGATCTAGAAATGAATCGGAAGAGAAGAAAAGAATCGGAACGATTAGAAGAAAACGATCCGAGGAAAAGATACGCGGGGCAACCTCGGCGAACGGGGCTCCGGCGGCGTGCTAGGGCGGCGGCGGCGGGTGAGGGGCGGCGGCGGCGGGTGAGGGGCGCGGGGTGGGGCGCGGCTTGGGGAGGAGAGGAGGTTTGGGTTTTTGGTGTGAGGAGAGGGGGGGTCTATGGGGGTATTTATATAGGTGAGGGGGGGGGATTTACTTGGGGTAGGGGACAAGAAATATAGTAGGAATAGGAAAACGAAACAAAGGAAAGGGCTAGCCTAGAGTCCATATAGGACTCGGCTAAGACGAGGCGAGGCGGCGGCCTGGCTAGCGCCTGGCGCTGGCGCGCATGGGCTGGGGTGCCGGCCGGCTGGGCCTTTGGCCCAGGCGGGGCGCTGCTCACTTTTTTTTAAACGGTTTCGCACGAAGAAAAACACAGAAAAGAAAATCTAAATGGGCTCCAAAATTTCTAAAGTAAATTTTCCCCGACTCCTAAAAATGAGTCGAACAAAATGAACTTTTCTACGGACCTAAAATGCAATTTTCGAAAACGCGCATTTTTCCCTATCCAAATAAAATGCGAATAAACACCGGAAAACAAAATTTGATTTATCCATTAGATCTTCATTTTCCTAAATTTTGGGAAAGTCATATTATTCCCTCTCTCATATTTTTGATAACGGAAAAATTATTGAAGATGAAATAAATAAATCAAATGATCCTCTTTTCAAATTCGAGAAAACTCTCAAATATGAAAATAACGAAATCTCCAACTCTCTCCGAAGGTCCTTGAGTTGCGTGAAATTTCTAGGATCGACCAAAATGCAAGAAAATAAGATATGCATGATGATCTAATGTATAACATTCCAAATTGAAAATTTATTCCAAAAGGACTTGAAATTGATCCTCTGAAACTCCCAACTCATATTTCATAATTTGAAGAAGTCATTTTATCTTCTCTCGTGAAAATCATTGAGTTGCATAAAGTTTCTGAATTGAAAATATTTTCAAATGAAATTCAAATATTTTCAACAACCCTTTTCATTTAATTTAAATGGAAGAAGTCATATCATCTTCGCTCAAGGGTTTTGTGTTTGAAAAGCATTTGAATTCATGGAGATCAAAAAGCAAATATGGAAGTTTGGGAAAGTCCTTTTATTCCCTCTCATTTAACTTTCAAAAGTTTCGAATTCACTCACTTTCAGACAATCAATCAAACAGTCAATCAAATCTATCTATTTATTATAACATTCCAAAATTTAGAATTTTGGGATGTTACAGGGATTGTCCGGTGCACAACCAGACGCACTGATGGGTCTTTTGGAGCAAGCGGCTATCTCAGAGGCGTCTCATACTTTAATGGGTACGGTGGTTGAGAGGATTTCATCTGCCAAAAGTGGGTTGCATGAGGCTTTTACGAGCCTGCTAAGAGGCTTTGAGGTACACAAAGTAATATATAAATTTTTTGACGGTACCACACACGCTAGGTGTGCTCTATATAGATAGTAGCCCCTGAGACTCTGGTTGCTGTCCAGAGGTGGCAAACAGAGGATCATAGTCCCAGGTAATGATCGCGCTGCTTTCATGTGCAGGCCGCTGAGGGGCCGGTGGCTGGTCGGACAGCTGAGTTTGCCGGATTGAGGTGGCAACTTGACGTAGCAGATGCCGACATTGCGCTTGTGAACAAGCGGCTGGACGAGGCACATGGTATGTATTTTCGGGTGGTCAACAAATATTAAGAGGAGCATGATGCTAGTATCTATAATATGCTGTGACTGCAGATGGAGCTACTGCCGTGGAGACCTTTTGGGCGGAACTTGCCCGAGCCAAGGAACAAGCCAGAAGAAGTGATGTGGCCGCCCTAAAGGTGGCCGAAGACTTAAGAGCCGAACAGGCTGCTCATCGCTAGAGCGAAGATAAAATAGCCAAGATGGCTGTTGAGCTGAAAGATGCCGGTGACTGATATGAGCTTCTTGAAAAGGAAAGCCAAGCGAAGGCGGCTGACATGAAGAAAGCCGTGGAAGCAGCCATGGAAACCCGCTCTAAAATCAGAACGGCGAAGGAGGAGCTCCGTCAAGCTGGAGATATCACGGCTGGGAAAGCCCTTTTTGTTGCGGACGAAGTTCGGAGATCCGAAGTATGCCCCTCTGGATCAATTATGGAGTGCTGCAGACGCGTACTTGGACATGGCAATGAGTGCTGCTGATGCGACTGAGTTTTTCAAAGATCAGAAAGATCATGAAGTGGAAAGATTGTTCTGGTCGCAGTTCAGTGCTCCAACGCGTTCGCTGCTGTTAAATGAACAAATGGCCGAGTGGGCCGAGCTCCATAGGTTGTCCGGACTTGCCATGAGGTCTGTCGTGGATCATCTTTGGCCGAAGGGACCAAGGCCGAATAGTTATTTTGGTTTAGTGCAACGATTCCTTGGTGCTGTGCCACATATCGACGCTGTAAAGAGGTCAGCATGCATAGAGGGTGCGCGGATGGTTCTTGCCCGTGTTAAGACATACTAGGCAGAGATGGAGGCCACCTCTATTGCAACCCGAGATCCGGCCGTAGGCCAGATCTCGGTTGAGCACTATTTTGAACAAGTCCTAGAAGGCGCTCGTTTAATAGAGGCTCAGTGCTCGAAGAGTATCATGTTCGAGTGACATGTATCCCAATTGTAAAAACAATGCTATTTGGATTATAAAGGTTGTGTTTATACTTTTTCCTGAAAGTATTGTGATGCCTCCTGTGCGGCCGTTTATGTATGTATATAACCTGAAAGTTCGCAGTCGTTGGCTTCAGCCCCCACGCACATAATGCAGGGGTGTTCGGAAAAGCGCGTATTCACACTTGACCCAATGTCTTGGTCCATTAAGGAGGTGATAGCACGGCGAACAAGGCAATCGGACTATATAGCTTTAACACTTTCACTTAGCCATAGGAGTTTGACGGTGGGGCTACTATATAGCCCCTGGTACTTCCGCGCTCATCCGAATACGGTGCGCGCACATACGTGTGACGCCCCGAGACCGTTGCACCAGGTGTCTTCTAGTTATTCACTGTTGTTGCCTTGTCATTTGTTTGCGTGTCATGCATTTCATATCATGTCATCATGTGCATCGCATTTGCATACATGTTCGTCTCATGCATCTGAGCTTTTTCCCTGTTGTCCGTTTTGCAATCCGGCACTCCTACGTCCTCCGGCGCCCTCTTTTGTCTCTTTTCGTGTGCGGGTGTTAAACATTCTCGGAATGGACCGAGATTTGCCAAGTGGCCTTGGTTTACCACCGGTAGACCGCCTGTCAAGTTTCGTGCCATTTGGAGTACGTTTGATACTCCAACGGTTAACCGGGGAACCGTAAAGGCCTCGTGTGTGTTGCAGCCCAACACCCCTCCAAACTGGCCCAACACCCATGCAAACCCCCTCCGTCTCTTGGCCGTTCGATCACGATCGCGTGGCCGAAAACCGCTCCTGATTTGGACTCTCCTAGCTCCCTCTACCTATATATATATCCTCTCCCCCGAAAATTCCGCGGATGAACCCTAGATCTTCCTCCTCCGCACGCCGGACGTGTCCACCGTCGCAGTCGGACGTGTCCGCCGCCGCCCTCGCCCAATCCGGAGCCGCCACCTGTCATCGCCGCGTCTCCCGCCGCCGCGGCCCGCCGGGCCCAGGCGCGGCCCGCCCGGCCCGGTTCGCCGCCCCACCGCCTCCCGCGGGCTCCCGCGCCCCGCGGAGCCCCGCGCCGCCGCCAGCCGGCGCGCTTCGCCGTCGTCGCGCTGTTCGCCGCCCCCAGCCGCCGCACGCCGCTGCGCCCCGCCTCCAGCGCCGCCCCGCCACCGCACGCCTCCACCAGCGCCGCCCGCCGCTGCGCACCTCCGTCCAGATCTAGCCACGGGCCGGCCGGATCTGGCGTCCCCGCGCTCCGGCGACCTCTCCCCTCCATTTCCGGCGATCTCCCGATGAATCCTAGGCGCATCCCCGTCGATCCTCGATCCTCGTGCCTGGAGTCAACCCTAGATCCGAGGTTGAATTTTCTTCTAAGTCCCTTTGTCTGCATTATTTTCTAGCTCTGTTCATCATGCCATAACTCTATGCCCGTAGATCCGTTTTGTGCGTGCCATATATCGAAATGTTCATCATGATGTGCTCTTCATTTTGTTCCATTGCACCATGCGTGTTTGAGTCCATCTTGATGCCCAAATTGTTGATGCAATAGTGCTACAAAATGTTAGGTGCTGATTCTTATCAGATTATGAGCATTTGCCATTTTTGCCATGATTATTGTGTGCTGCATATGGGCTTGAGCCCTACATGTGTTTCGGGCTATGCCATGCCATCTTTACAGGGGTGTATGCCATGTATTTTTGTGATCAATGTGGTGACTAGCACAAGCATGCAAAGTAGCTCTCGTGATATTGGTGATTTCAGGGACTTAGAATTTCACCGTCTTTTCCCTGCTGTTATTTTTATGCCATGTGTTCATGTTGCTACAGAGAGATCCATGCCTCTTTTGAGTTTGTTCAGTAAGGATGATTTCGGCATATGGTTATGCTCTATCCATCCGTGCCATTTTTTGCATTTATGGAGTCCCCTAGCATGACTCAATTTTGCTCTACTTTTGCTATAAAATGTTCCTGGCAGATTGTTTACGTGTTAATCAATTTTGCCAAGGTTGTTGTAGTTGATCCATGCATGCTATGAGATTGTTCTTGCCATGTTTAGCTTCTTGATCATGTCTTCTTGTTGGTAGTATGCTTAGTTTGTCATGCAATGCCTTGTGTTCATTGCATCGAGCTCGCAAACATGCCTTCATAACTCTGTTTTTGCCAATGTCTGAATCTGTTAACGGAACTTGCTATGTTTACATGGGTTCCATCATATCTTTTGATCCTTTTTGGCTTAAGGTCAGTAAGGGACTTTTGCTATATGCTTTGAGTAGATTCATGCCATGCCTTGTATTTCTATGATTCTGATCCTGTAGAATGTTGTTATCTTGCTCTAAACATTGCTTCCTGATGTTAATTCCTGACATGTTGCTATTTTGTGATGCTATTATCTTTTGCACTTTTGCCATGCTTGGTTGAACCTGCTCTTGTGTGATTTAGCCGTAGCTCAGTGTTCATGTGTTGTCAAGCATCTTGAGAAGATCACTACCATGTGCTTTGTTTCTATGTTAGAGTGCAGTAGCTTAGTTTCTTGTTGCATTCTAGATGGCATCGTGCTGTTAATCACAGAATTGTGCCATTTTGTTTTGCTTGCCATTTGCAAACCGTGCATCCGATTCCGGTGATCTTTATATCGATTTCGACCGAAATCAACTCATCTTTCCAGCGGCGCACTTGGTTTGCCAAGTTGATGCCTTATTCAATCTTTCCCTTCCGGAGCACGCATATGCATTGCATACCTCATCCCGCATATCATGCCATGTTTTGCATCATGTTGCTTGCGCATTGCACCATGTTTTATTGTTGGTCCTTTGCTTGTGTTCTTGCCTTGGGTAGAGCCGGGATATGAGTACGTGATCGAGGAACCCGTTGAGTACGCTTACAAGGATCAAGCTTTCGTCAACTCGGAGTACTTTGCAGGCAAGATGACCATACCCTCGAAATCACTTCTATCTTTGCTTGCTAGTTGCTTGCTCTGTTGCTATGCCGCGATACCTATCACTTGCTTTATCATGCCTCCCATATTGCCATGTCAAACCTCTAACCCACCTTGTCCTAGCAAACCATGGTTTGGCTATGTTATCGCTTTGCTCAGCCCCTCTTATAGCATTGCTAGTTGCAGGTGGAGATGGAGTTTGTTCCATGTTGAAACATGGATACTGTTGGGATATCACAATATGTCTTATTTAATTAATGCATCTATATACTTGGTAAAGGGTGGAAGTCTGGGCCTTATGCCTGGTGTTTGTTCCACTCTTGTCGCCCTAGTTTCCGTCATACCTGTGTTATGTTCCTTGATTTTTCGTTCCTTACGCGGTTGGGTTATAATGGGAACCCCTTGATAGTTTGCTTTGAATAAACCTCCTCCAGCAAGGCCCAACCTTGGTTTTACCATTTGCCACCTAAGCCTTTTTCCCTTGGGTTCTGCAGACTCAAGGGTCATCTTTATTTAAGCCCCCGGGCCAGTGCTGCTCTGAGTGTTGGTCCAAACTAGAGCACTGTGCGGGGCCATCCCTTGGCAACTTGGGTTACGTCGGCTCCTGTACACTTAGCTTATCCGGTGTGCCCTGAGAACGAGATATGTGTAGCTCCTATCAGGATTTGTCGGCATAGCGGGTGGTCTTGCTGGTCTTGTTTTACCATTGCCGAAATGTCTTGTAACGGGGATTCCGAGTCTGATCAGGTCTTCCTGGGAGAAGGCATATCCTTCATTGACCGGGAGAGCTTGTGATGGGCTAAGTTGGGACACCCATGCAGGGTTTTGAACTTTCAAAAGCCGTGCCCGCGGTTATGGGCAGATGGGAATTTGTTAATGTCCGGTTGTAGAGAACTTGACACTTGACTTAATTAAAATGCATCAACCGCGTGTGTAGCCGTGATGGTCTCTTTCCGGCGGAGTCCGGGAACTGAACACGGTTTTCGTGTTATGCTTGAACTTAAGTAGTTTCAGGATCACTTCTTGATCACTTCTAGTTTCACGACCGTTTCTTTGCTTCTCTTCTTGCTCTCATTTGCGTATGTTAGCCACCATATATGCTAGTGCTTGCTGCACCTCCACCTCATTACGCCTTTCCTACCCATAAGCTTAAATTGTCTTGATCTTGCGGATGTGAGATTGCTAAGTCCCCGTGACTCACAGATACTTCCAAAACAGTTGTAGGTGCCGATGATACCAGTGCAGATGACGCAACTGAGCTCAAGTGGGAGGTCAATGAAGATCGTGTTCGTTGTGTTGTCTCGTTTCAAGTTGGACAGTAGTGGAGCCCAGTCGGGGCGATCGGGCATCTATGCATTAGGGGTTGTCTTTCTTTATTTGGTTCCGTAGTCGGACCTTGATTGTATTCTGGATGATGTAATGCTATATTTATGTATTGTGTGAAGTGGCGATTGTAAGCCAACTCTTTATCCCTTTCTTATTCAGTACATGGGATGTGTAAAGATTACCCCTCTTGCGACATGCCTACTATGTGGTTATGCCTCTAAGTCGTGCTTCGACACGTGGGATATCAGATATCTTATGGTGGTTCCATTGCTAATTCGTTCAAGATATCTCGAGATTGTTATCTCTTTTGAGCCATTTAAATCAATCGGTATCTCTTCCTAGGCAATCGTTCAACGGTGTTTCTTTTGAGTGGGCCCTAACCCATAGGTCTTTTCCCGGGATCTTACCTGACTCTTCTAATTTTCCGGAGTTATTTTTGAAATCCTTTCAAAGTATGATGTAAGAATGAATTATCATCAGTCATGTGTCTTTCTTCAAGATCTTTGAAATTCTTTCAACGTTGGTCAACTTTTCTATCATTCATTCCGGAGTGTCTCAACAATTCATGGTGATGTTTCTTATTGTCATTCTTTGCATTTGAAGACCGAGGAAGTGTTTCCTCTAAATCTTGGTCCGTTCTCTCGAAGATTCGTGGTTCTAGTTTGAGGCCATCCTCTCATAATTGTTTTGATTGTGAGAATTCTTTTCACCCATCCGGAGCAATTCAAGAGTCTTTTCAGTGGGATTCTCTGAAGCCCATCATCTCAGAATTATTCATTCTCAGCTTTCAGCTCTCTTTCTCTAAATCTTACCGATGCATCGTTCAAGTATTCTCTAATCATCTCGTGATCTATTCGTTCTCATGCATCTAAATTCTCTCAAGTATCTTTGTTCATTTTCTAATTCTTCCCGGTGTTTCTTTATCTTTTCTTCATTCATTTCAATTCTTATGGTGGTTCGTTCAAGATTTCTCTTACCTTGTTGTCATATCAATTCATTTGTTGTTTCCAAATCCCACCGACGGTTCCATCAAGACCTTCCCAAGTTTGTGCTATATCTCTCCTTAATCTTTTCCATTGAGAATAAGTAGTATGCCAAATTCATTGCTTGTCATCAATTTAAATTGGTGAAGATATGCATAATGTAATTCTTATTCTTGTTTCATCGAGTGAATTCAATTCTTTAGTCCGGAGGCTAATCAAATTCTCGTTTTCAATTGTTCATCTTTCTTTTCCGGAGTTCCAAGTTTCCCGCATTATCTCGTCGCAAAGATCCATCTAATCATTGCAAGGCTTCAACCTTATTCTTTTCTTCCTTCATTTCGTTTGATCATTCTTTTATTACCGGAGTTCTTAATGGAGGTTCTACATGATGGTTCATCAAGGATTTAATTCCTTCTCGAAGTATTCATTGAGATTCTTTTCACAGGAGCTCAAGTTTTCTTCATTTTGCAATCCAGAGTGCAATTGTTCTTCCTTATCTTTTGAGGTGGTAATATATCATTCTTCATTCACAAGAATGAGATATTTAAACCCATCACTTTCTTCCTTGAAGTTACCTTGGTCTAGATTTCACCTAAAGCCTTTCATTGGGAATGTTGCCATTATGGTGCTTATCTATGATCCAATTTGTTGATCTCATTCCAATCTTTCGTTTCCGTAGTGGTTGAATTTCGCCCCAATTTTGAGAAATTTTCCATAATCCCACTACAAGTTTATTCGTTTCGTTGTTGGTTTTCCAACAACTTCTTATATCTTTCTTGGAAGTGTGATTTCCAAGCTCACTTGTGGCAGAACTTGGCATTTTCTTCTCGATTCTTATTCCAATGATCGATATTCTATTCTTTCTCCCGGAGGCTTTGTGATGTTGCTCTTTTCAATCATCATCTCGAATTGTGAGGATCGTGTTCTTTTCGTGCTTATCCATTTAACCGAAGTGCTGTGTCCTCTGCTCAAGTCCTTCTCATCCTATCAAGTCTTGCATCTCTTTTCAACCGGAGTGTTGTCCGAATTTGTTCTTCCCTGTTCCTCTTTTCTAATGGAGTGTTTTCAACTTTGTTCATCTTCGTTGTTTTCTTCTTTAAAGTCGTTCAACCTCTAAGGTTCTTTGGTTTCACTCGTTTGTCAAAGAAGCAACTTAGTTTTACCTCCTCTCTTCCGCTTCTGTTTTCCCTCCGGTGCCATCCTAGATCTCGGGACGAGATCCTCTCGTAGTGGTGGAGTGTTGTAATGCCCCGGATACAACTTTCCATATTTGTACTCCGACTCTTGCCTTTTCCGGAGATGTGTTGTGAGTTTCCTCGTGGTTGGGTTTTGTCTTCGTTTTGCATTTTGTCCATGTCATGCATTTCATATCATGTCATCATGTGCACCGCATTTGCATACGTGGTCGTCTCATGAATCCGAGCATTTTCCCCGTTGTCTGTTTTGCGATCCGACACTCCTACATCCTCCGGCGCCCTCTTTTGCCACTTTTCTGAGCGGGTGTTAAACATTCTTGGAATGGACCGAGATTTTCCAAGCGGCCTTGGTATACCACCGGTAGACCGCCTGTCAAGTTTCGTGCCATTTGGAGCCCGTTTGATACTCCAACGGTTAATCGGGAAGCCGTAAAGGCCTCGTATGTGTTGCAGCCCAACACCCCTCCAAAGTGGCCCAATAACCCATCCAAACACACTCCATCCTCTCGGTCGTTCGATCACGATCGCGTGGCCGAAAACCGCTCCTCATTTGGACTCTCCTAGCTCCCTCTACCTATATATATGTCCTCTCCCCCGAAAATTTCGCGGATGAACCCTAGATCTTCCTCCTCCGCACACCGGACGTGTCCACCGTCGCAGTCGGACGTGTCCACCACCACCCTCGCCCAATCCGGAGCCGCCCCCTGTCATCACCGCGTCTCCCGCCGCTGCTGTAACGCCCCATATGTAACCTGCCATATTTGTATTCCAACTCTTGCCATTTCCGGCACTAAGTTATGAGATTCCTCGTTGTTGGGTTTTGTCTCCGTGTTGCTTTTGTCTTTGTCATGCATCTCTTATCATGTCATCATGTGCATCGCATTTGCATACGTGTTCGTTTCATGCATCCGAGCATTTCCCCCGTTGTCCGTTTTGCATTCCGGCGCTCCTATGTCCTCCGGTGTCCCCTTTTGCTTCTTTTCGTGTGCGGGTGTTAAACGTTCTCAGATTGGACCGAGACTTGCCAAGCGGCCTTGGTGTACTACCAGTAGACCGACTGTCAAGTTTTGTGTCATTTGGACTTCGTTGGATACTCCATCGGTTAACCGAGGAACCGTGAAGGCCTCGTGTGTGTTGCAGCCCAACACCTCTCCAAAGTGGCCCAAAGCCCAGCTAAACCCCCTCCATCATCTCGGTCATTCGATCACGATCGCGTGGCCGAAAACCATGCTCAATTTGGAGCCTCCTAGATCCTTCTATGTATAAATAGGCATCTCGCCCGAAAATCCTGGATCATTTCAACCCTAACCCTAGCCTCTTCCTCCTCCCGCCGCCGGACGCGTCCGATCAGGACAGACACGTCTGCCCCGCTCCCCCCATCCAACCACCACCCACCACGTGGCGCGCTGCGCCCCACATCGCCGAGGCCCGCCGGGCCCAACCCCGGCCCCCACGGCCCGCTCCGCCCCGCCGCCTGCCCGACAGCGCCAGCGCGCGCGTGCCATCTTCCGCCTCGCCGCCGCTTGCCTCCACCGGTGCCGGCCGTCGCCCGCCGCCACTCGCCTCCACCGGCTCCGCCCGCGCCGCCCTGCCGCGCCACCGCCTGCCCGAGCCTCGCCGCGCCTCGTCACCGCCTTCGTTAACTCCGGCCACCGGCGAGCTCTCCATCGCCGGATCCGGCAAGTCCTTTCCTCTCCGGCCGTCTACAATAACTCCGGCGAGCCCCCCGTCGAACCTTGAGAAGCGCGCCGAAACCCTAGATCTAGATCTAGGAGGTTGACCTCGTTTCTCCTCCAAGTCCCAATAATTTTTAGCATAATTCATCGCATCATAACTTTGCATCCGTGGCTCTGTTTTGGGCGTGTAGCATATCAAATTGTTCGTCTCGATGTGTACTTCGTTTCATTCCATTGCATCATGTTCATTTGAGTTCATCTTGATGCACTAAATGTTGTTGCAAGAGTGCTATGTAATGTTAGTTTCAGATTCTTAACAGATTTTGGTCATTTGCCATTTTTGTCATGTTTAATGTGTGCCTCCTATGAACTTGAGCCCTACATGTGTTTTGTAGTATGCCATGCCATCTTTCCAGGGGTGTATGCCATGTATTTTTGTGATCTTTGTGGTGACTAGCACAAGCATGTAAAGTAGCCCTCGTGATGTTGTTGATTTCAAGGACTTAGAATTCTTCTAAGTCTTTGCCCTGATGATATTTTTATGCCATGTATTCTTGTTGCTACAGAGTGATCCATGCCTCTTTTAAGCATGTTCAGTATGGATGATTTTGAGATATTGTTATGCTCTATTCATCCATGTCTTTGTTTGCAATTATGGAGTGCCCTAGCATGACTCAATCTTGCTCTACTTTTGCTATAAAATGTTCTTGGCATATTGTTTACATGTTATTCAATTTTGCCAAGGTTGTTGTAGTTGATTCTTGCATGCTATGGGAGTGTTCTTGACATGGTTAGCTTATTTATCATGTCTACTTGCTGGGTGTATGCTTAGTTTGTCATGAAATGTCTTGGGGTGAGTGCATCGAGCTCGTAAACATGCCTATGTAAATCTGTTTTTGCCATGTTCCAGTTTTCTGCTGTCTGAATCTATTAACGAAACTTGCTATGTTTACATGGGTGCCATTTTATTTTCTGATCCCTTTTGGCTTATGGTCAGTAAGGGACTTTTGTTATATGCTTTGAGTAGCTTCATGATATGTCTTGCTTTGCCATGATATGTTCCTGTAGCATGTTGTTATCTGGCTCTAAACATTGCTTCCTAATGTTAAATCCTGCCATGTTGTTAATTCCACTAAGTCTGTGAACCTGATATCTTTTGCACTTTTTCCATGCTTGTTTGAACCCGCTATTGTGTGATTTAGCCATAGCTCAGTGTTCATCTTTTTTCAAGCATCTTGAGAGGATCACTGCCATGTGCTTTGTTGTTATGTTAGAGTGCAGTAGATTATGGCTCTTGATGCTTGGCCTCATGCTGTTAATCGCAGCTTTGTGCCATTATTGTTTTTCTTGCCATTTGCAAACCGTGCATCCGATTCCGGTGATCTTTAGGTCGATTTCGACTGAAGTCAACTCATCTTTCCAGAGGCACTGTTGGTTTTCCAAGTTGAGGCCTGGTTCAATCTTTCCTTTCCAAAGCATGCATATGCATTGCATATCACATCCCGCATATCATGACATGTTTTGCATCATGTTGCTTGCGCATTGCACCGTGGTTGATTGTGTCTCCCTTTGCTTGTGTCTTGCTTTGGGTAGAGCCAGGAGATGAGTACGTGATCGAGGAACCCGTTGAGAATGTTTACGAAGATCAAGCTTACATCAACTCGGAGAACTTTGCAGGCAAGATGACCATACCCTCGAAATCACTTCTATCTTTGCTTGCTAGTTGCTCGTTCTATTGCTATGCCTATGCTACGATACCTACCACATGCTTTATCATGCCTCCCATATTGCCATGTCAAACCTCTAACCCAGCTTGTCCTAGCAAACCGTTGTTTGGCTATGTTACCGCTTTGCTCAGCCCCTCTTATAGCGTTGTTAGTTGCAGGTGAAGATTGGAGTTTGTTCCTTGTTGGAACATGTTTATTGTTGGGATATCACTATTATATATTGTCTACTTTAATGCACCTATATACTTGGTAAAGGGTGGAAGGCTCGTCCTTATGCCTAGTGTTTTGTTCCACTCTTGCTGCCCTAGTTTCCGTCATACCGGTGTTATGTTCCTTGATTTTGCGTTCCTTACACGGTTGGGTTATAATGGGAACCCCTTGACAGTTCGCCTTGAATAAAACTCCTCCAGCAAGGCCCAACCTTGGTTTTACCATTTGCCACCTAGCCTCTTTTTCCCTTGGGTTCCGCGGACTCAAGGGTCATCTTTATTTTAAACCCCCGAGCCAGTGCTCCTCTGAGTGTTGGTCCAAACTAGAGCCCCTTGCAGCGCCACCTCGGGGAAACTCGAGGGTTGGTTTTAGTTGTACGGATTGCTTATCTGGTGTGCCCTGAAAACGAGATATGTGCAGCTCCTATCGGGATTTGTCGGCACATTCGGGTGGTCTTGCTGGACTTGTTTTACCATTGTCGAGATGTCTTGTAACCGGGATTCCGAGTCTGATCGGGCCGTCCTGGGAGAAGGAATATCCTTCGTTGACCGTGAGAGCTTGTGATGGGCTAAGTTGGGACACCCCTGTAGGGATTTGAACTTTTGAAAGCCGTGCCCATGGTTATGGGCAGATGGGAATTTTTCAATGTCCGGTTGTAGATAACATGAAACTTAAACTTAATTAAAATGAATCAATAGTGTGTGCAGCCGTGATGGTCTCTTTTCGGCGGAGTCCGGGAAGAAAACATGGTCTCGTGTTATGCTTGAACGTAGGTTGGTCTAGGATCACTTCTTGATCATAGTTTCTTGATCGTGCCTTGCCTTCTCTTCTCGCTCTCATTTGCATATGTTGGCCACCATATATGCTAGTGCTTGCTGCAGCTCCACCTCATACCTTTTACCCTACCTATAAGCTTAAATAGTCTTTATCGCGGGGGTGTGAGATTGCTGAGTCCCCGTGACTAACAGATTACTTCAAAACCAGATGCAGGGACCGATGATACCATTCCAGGAGATGCGACTGAGCTCAAGTGGGAGTTCAATGAGGACTTAGGACGATCGGGGACATTATGCATTTGGGGTTGTATTTATTTTGGTTCCGCATTCGGACCTTGATTGTATCTGGATGATTGTAATGATATATTTATGCTATTGTGTGACGTGGCGATTGTAAGCCAAATATGTACCTCTTTTCTTATTCAATACATGGGTTGTGTAAAGATTACCCCTCTTGCGACATTGCCTACAATGCGGTTATGCCTCTAAGTCGTGCTCCAACACGTGGGAGATATAGCCGCATCATGGGTGTTACAGCCGCGGCCCACCAGGCCCAGGCACGGCCCGCCCGGCCAGGTTCGCCGCCCCACCGCCTCCCGCGGGCTCCCACGCCCCGCGGAGCCCTGCGCCGACGCCCGCCGCCGCGCTGTTCGCCGCCCCCAGCCGCCGCTCGCCGCCTCCAGCACCGCCCCGCCGCCGCGCGCCGCCTCCAGCGCCGCCCCGCCGCCGCCCGCCACAGAGCGCCTCCGGCCAGATCCGGCCACGGGCCGGCCGGATCTGGCGTCCCCGCGCTCCGGCGACCTCTCCTCTTCATTTCCGGTGAGCTCCCGACGAATCCCGGCCACATCCCCGTCGATCCTCGATCCTCATGCCCAGAGTCAACCCTAGATCCGAGGTTGAATTTTCTTCTAAGTCCCTTTATCTGCATTATTTTCTAGCTCTGTTCATCATGCCATAACTCTGTGCCCATAGCTCCGTTTTGTGCATGCCATATATCGAAATGTTCATCATGATGTGCTCTTCATTTTGTTCCATTGCACCATGCTTGTTTGAGTCCATCTTTATGCCCAAATTGTTGTTGCAAGAGTGCTATAAAATGTTAGTTCCTGTTACTTAGCAGTTTATGAGCATTTGTCATTTTTGCCAGGATTATTGTGTGCTTCCTATGGGCATGAGCTCTACATGTGTTTTGGGCTATGCCATGCCATCTTTATAGGGGCGTATGCCATTTATTTTTGTGATCAATGCGGTGACTAGCACATGCATGCAAAGTAGCTCTCGTAATATTGCTGATTTCAGGGACTTAGAATTTCACTAAGTCATTGGTCTGCTGTTATTTTTATGCCATGTATTCATGTTGATACAGGGAGATCCATGCCTCTTTTGAGTATGTTCAGTAAGGATGATTTCGACATGTGGTTGTGCTTTATCCATCCATGTCCCTGTTTGCATTTATGGAGGCTCCTAGCATGACTCAATCTTGCTCTACTTTTGCTATAAAATGTTCCTAGCAGATTGTTTACGTGTTAATCAATTTTGCCAAGGTTGTAGTAGTTGATCCATGCATTCTATGAGATTGTTCTTGCCATGGTTAGCTTCATGAACATGTCTTCTTGCTGGTAGTATGCTTAGCTTGTCATGCAATGCCTTGTGATGAGTGAATTGAGCTTGCAAACATGCCTTCATAATTCTGTTGATGCCATGTCCAGTTTTCTGCTAAGTCTGAATCTGTTATCGAAACTTGCTATGTTTACATGGGTGCCATCATATCTTCTGATCCTTTTTGGCTTATGGTCAGTAAGGGACTTTTGTTATATGCTTTGAGTAGATTCATGCCATACCTTTGTTTGCTATGTTCTGTTCCTGTAGCATATTGTTATCTTGCTCTAAACTTTGCTTCCTGATGTTAATTCCTGACATGTTGTTATTTTCACTAAGTCTGTGATGCTGATATCTTTTGCCCTTTTGCCATACTTGTTTGAACCTGCTCTTGTGTGATTTAGCCATAGCTCTGTGTTCATCTTTTGTCAAGCATCTTGAGTAGATCACTGCCATATGCTTTGTTGTTATGTTGGAGTGCCGTAGCTTAGTTTCTTGTTGCATTCTAGATGGCATCGTGCTGTTAATCGCAGAATTGTGCCATTATTGTTTTGCTTGCCATTTGCAAACCGTGCATTCGATTCCGGTGATCTTTATATCGATTTCGACCAAAATCAACTCATCTTTCCAGCGGCACACTTGGTTTGCCAAGTTGAGGCCTGGTTGAATCTTTTCCTTCTAGAGCATGCATATGCATTGCATATCACATCCCGCATATCATCCCATGTTTTGCATCATGTTACTTGCGTATGCACCGTGGTTGATTGTTGTTTCTTTTGCTTGTGTTCTTGCCTTGGGTAGAGCCGGGAGACGAGTTCGTGATCAAGGAACCCGTTGAGTACACTTACAAGGATCAAGCTTTCGTCAACTCGGAGAACTTTGCAGGCAAGATGATCATACCCTCGAAATCACTTCTATCTTTGTTTGCTAGTTGCTCGCTCTTTTGCTATGCCACGATACCTACCGCTTGCTATATCATGCCTCCCATTTTGCCATGAGAAGCCTCTAACCCACCTTGTCCTAGCAAACCATTGTTTGGCTATGTTACCGCTTTGCTCAACCCCTCTTATAGCGTTGTTAGTTGTAGGTGAAGATGGAGTTTGTTCCATGTTGGAACATGGATATTTGTTGGGATATCACAATATCTCTTATTTTAATTAATGCACCTATATACTTGGTAAAGGGTGGAAGGATCGGCCTTATGCCTGGTGTTTTATTCCACTCTTGCCGCCCTAGTTTCCGTCATACCTGTGTTATGTTCCTTGATTTTGCGTTCCTTACGCGGTTGGGTGTTATGGGAACCCCTTGACAGTTCGCTTTGAATAAAACTCCTCCAGCAAGGCTCAACCTTGGTTTTACATTTTCACTAACAACCTACCACCTTCCCTTGGGTTCTACAGACTCAAGGGTCATCTTTATTTTAAGCCCCCAGGCCAGTGCTTCTCTAAGTGTTGGTCCAACCTGAGCGATGTCTGGCGCCCCCTGGGCAACCAGGGTCTATGTCAACCCGACGTCTGGCTCATCCAGTGTGCCCTGAGTACGAGATATGTGCAGCTCCTATCAGGATTTGTCGGCACATCTGGGGCGGCTTTGCTGGTCTTGTTTTACCATTGTCGAAATGTCTTGTAACCGGGATTCCGAGTCTGATCAGGTCTTCCTGGGAGAAGGAATATCCTTTTGACCATGAGAGCTTGTGATGGGCTAAGTTGGGACACCCCTGCAGGGTTTTGAACTTTCGAAAGCCGTGCCCATGGTTATGGGCAGATGGGAATTTGTTAATGTCCGACTGTAGAGAACTTGACACTTAACTTAATTAAAATGCATCAACCGCGTGTGTAGCCGTGATGGTCTCTTTCCGGCGGAGTCCAGGAAGTGAACACGATTTTCGTGTTATGCTTGAACGTAAGTAGTTTCAGGATCACTTCTTGATCACTTCTAGTTCACGACCGTGCTTTGCTTCTCTTCTCGCTCTAATTTGCATAAGTTAGCCACCATATATGCTAGTGCTTGCTGCAGCTCCCCTCACTACCTTTTCCTACCCATAAGCTTAAATAGTCTTGATCTCGCGGGTGTGAGATTGCTGAGTCCCCATGACTCACAAATACTTCCAAAACCAGTTGCAGGTGCCGATGATGCCAGTACGGGTGATGCAAACTAGCTCAAGTGGGAGCTCGATGAAGATCGTGTTCGTTGTGTTGTTTCGTTTCCAGTTGATCAGTAGTGGAGCCCAGTTGGGGCAATCGGGGATCTAGCATTAGGGGTTGTCTTTCCTTATTTGGTTCCGTAGTCGGACCTTGATTGTATTCTGGATGATGTAATGCTATATTTATGTATTGTGTGAAGTGGCAATTGTAAGCCAACTCTTTATCCCTT
The DNA here is from genome assembly GCF_003073215.2 of Triticum urartu. Taxonomy (NCBI): domain Eukaryota; kingdom Viridiplantae; phylum Streptophyta; class Magnoliopsida; order Poales; family Poaceae; genus Triticum; species Triticum urartu. The sequence continues at coordinate 264,111,598 of NC_053028.1, read as the reverse complement.
TCATATTCAGTACATGGGATGTGTAAAGATTACCCCTCTTGCGACATGCCTACTATGCGGTTATGCCTCTAAGTCGTGCTCCGACACGTGGGAGATATATCCGCATCGTGGGTGTTACAAGTTGGTATCAGAGCCATTTAACTAATAATCGAGATTGTCATGTCAATCCTTTTCCACCGGTGTGTCTCTCTTCAAGTGGATCTGATCTTTTTCAACATCCGCAAGATCAACTCAAGTCTTCTCAACGTTGTTTGTTTCATCCATCCCAAATTGCCTTTGTTTTCCCCCCCTCCCCCCCTTTTGTTTCCTCGAGGACACGGATTTCTTTATCAAGTACCCTTTTATTCATGTGAAGTCTCTTCATTCTTTTCAATCAATGTTCTTACCTGGTGTTTCTCATGAAGATGCTCTACTAGTCCATCATTCTTCTTTATTTTCTTTTCTGAAAGATTCAACTCAAGCTTTGATATTGAGCATAGTCCTTACATTTGTCCAATGCTTTCTCATGCCGGTGCACCTAATAATCATTCCCTGCTTGCTATTCAATTGTTCTGGAGTGTTGAAGACATCTCAGAAGGTTCACTTTTCCATTATCAATCCGTTCAGGATATCTCGAGGTCGTTATCTCATTCTAGCCAATTAATTCAACTGGCGCAATCTATCTTTTAAATAGTTTAACGGTGTATATTTTGAGTGGGCCCTAACCCACAGGTCTTTTCCCAGGATCTTACCTGACTCTTCTAATTTTCTCGGAGTTATTCTTAAATTCATTTCAAAGTTTGACGTAAGAATGATTTATCATCAGTCAAATGCCTTCTCCAAGATCGTTTTCAAATTCTTTTCGTCTTTGGTTCAACCTTTTCTATTATTCATTCCAGAGTGCCTCAACAATTCATGACGGTATTTCTCGTCATCATTCTCGGATTCGAAGACCGAAGAGGAGTTCCTCTTAAATTCTTACCCGTTCTCCAAAGATTCATGGTTCAAGCTTGCCGCTATCCTCTCATAATTGTTTTCGATTGTGAGAATTCTTTTCACCCATCCGGAGCATTTCAGGAGTCTTTTCAGTTGGATTCCCCGGAGCCCAGCATCTCAGAATTATTTCATTCCAGCTTTCAGCTATTGTTCTCCAAATCTTATCGGTGCATCATTCAAGTATTCTTTAATCAGTTCATGATCTCTTCATTCTCTTGTATCTAAACTCTCTCATGTTTCTTCATTCATTTGCTAATTCTTACCAGTGATTCATCCCTTTACTTCATTCATTTTCAATTCTTATGGTGGTTCATAAAGGATTTAGTTCCTTCTCGAAGTGTTCATCAAGATTCTTTTCAGAGGAGCTCAAGCATTCTTCATCTTGCAATTCGGAGTGCAATTGTTTCTCCTCTTATCTTTTGAGATGGTGTTATGCCTTTCTTGACAATTTTCCCTTCATGTTTCATGATTCAAAAGTTGTCAGGAATGAGATACTTAAACCCATCATCTCTTCGCTGGAGATTATCTTGTGCAATATTTCACCTAAAGCCTTCCCTAAGGAATGTTGCTATTGTGGTGATTATCTATGATCCACGTTTTCTCCTATCCCATCAGCGGAAGAAGTTTTCCATCTCCTCGTCAATCTGAAGCAAGCAATTGTTTTTGTTTGTGGCAGAATTTCACCTTAAGATTTCGAGAGGTTTTCCATAAGCCCACAACAACCTTACTCTTTTCGTTGTTGGTTTTTCAACAACTCCATTCAATCCTTCTTTCTAAGGACGCTTCCAAATTCATTCGACGTAGAAGACGTTGTTTTCTTCTTTGTTACTTTTAGTCCGTTCTATCTTTTGTTCCGGAGGCATTGTGATGTTACTCTCTTCGACCCATCGTCTCATTTTGTTAAATATCATGTGCTTTTCCTTGCTTATTCCGTTTCAACTGGAGTCGTTACACGTTCTTCCTTGCCGCGGGAGCTCTTCATTCATGTCTTTCAACCCACAAGGTTCCCATATTGTTCCTCGTTCCTCTTTCCTAATGGAGTGTTTTTCAACATTTTTTGGTTTCACTCGTTTGTCAAAGAAGCAACTTAGTTTTACCTCTCTTCTCTTCCTCTTCTGTTTTCCCTCTGGTGCCTTCCTAGATCTCGGGATGAGATCCTCTCGTAGTGGTGGAGTGTTGTGACGCCCCGAGACCGTTGCGCCAGGTGTCTTCTAGTTATTCTCTGTTGTTGCCTTGCCATTTGTTTGCGTGTCATGCATTTCATATCATGTCATCATGTGCATCGCATTTTCATACGTGTTCGTCTCATGCATCCGAGCTTTTTCCCCGTTGTCTGTTTTGCAATCTGGCACTCCTACGTCCTCCAGCGCCCTCTTTTGTCTCTTTTCATGTGCGGGTGTTAAACATTCTCGGAATGGACCGAGATTTGACAAGCGGCCTTGGTTTACCACCGTTAGACCGCCTGTCAAGTTTCCTGCCATTTGGAGTTCGTTTGATACTCCAACGGTTAACCGGGGAACCGTAAAGGCCTCATGTGTGTTGCAGCCCAACACCCCTCCAAACTAGCCTAGCACCCATCCAAACCCCCTCCATCCTCTTGGCCATTCGATCATGATCACGTGGCCGAAAACCGCTCCTCATTTGGAATCTCCTAGCTCCCTCTACCTATATATATGTCCTCTCCCCCGAAAATTTTGCGGATGAACCCTAGATCTTCCTCCTCCGCACGCCGGACGTGTCCACCGTCGCAGTCGGACGTGTCCGCCGCCGCCCTCGCCCAATCCGGAGCCGCCACCGGTCATCGCCGTGTCTCCCGCCGTTGCGGCCCGCCGGGGCCAGGCGCGGTCCGCCCTGCCTGGTTCGCCGCCCCGCCGCCTCCCGTGGGCTCCCGCGCCGCCGCGCTGTTCGCCGCCCCCAGCCGCCGCGCGCCGCCTCCAGCACCGCCCCGCCGCCACGCGCCGCCTCCAGCGCCGCTCCGCCGCCGCTCGCCTCCACCAGTGCCGCCCGCCACCACGTGCCTCCGGCCAGATCCGGCCACGGGCCGGCCGGATCCGGCGTCCCCGCGCTCCGGCAATCTCTCCCCTTCATTTCCGGTAAGCTCCCGACGAATCTTGGCCGAATCCCCGTCGATCCTCGATCCTCATTCCCGGAGTCAACCCTAGATCCGAGGTTGAATTTTCTTCTAAGTCCCTTTGTCTGCATTAGTTTCTAGCTCTGTTCATCATGCCATAAATCTGTGCCCGTAGCTCCGTTATGTGCCTGCCATATATCGAAATGTTGATCATGATGTGCTCTTCATTCTGTTCCATTGCACCATTCTTGTTTGAGTCTATCTTGATGCCCAAATTGTTGATGCAAGAGTGCTATAAAATGTTAGGTGCTGATTCTTATCAGATTATGTACATTTACCATTTTGGCCATGATTATTGTGTGCTGCATATGGGCTTGAGCCCTACATGTGTTTTGGGCTACGTCATGCCATCTTTACAGGGCTGTATGCCATGTATTTTTGTGATCAATGTGGTGACTAACACAAGCATGCAAAGTAGCTCTCGTGATATTGGTGATTTCAGGGACTTAGAATTTCACTAAGTCTTTTCCCTGATGTTATTTTTATGCCATGTGTTCATGTTGCAACAGAGAGATCCATGCCTCTTTTGAGTATGTTCAGTAAGGATGATTTGGGCATATGGTTATGCTCTATCCATACAGTCTGTTGTTTGCATTTATGGTGTCTCCTAGCATGACTCAATCTTGCTCTACTTTTGCTATAAAATGTTCCTAGCAGATTGTTTACGAGTTAATCAATTTTGCCAAGGTTGTTGTAGTTGATCCATGCATGCTATGAGATTGTTCTTGCCATGTTTAGCTTCTTGATCATGTCTTCTTGCTGGTAGTATGCTTAGTTTGTCATTCAATACCTTGTGTTGAGTGCATCGAGCTCGCAAACATGCCTTCATAACTCTGTTTTTGCCATGTCCAGTTTTCTGCTAAGTCTGAATCTGTTAACGAAACTTGCTATGTTTACATGGGTGCCATCATATCTTCTGATCCTTTTTGTCTTATGGTCAGTAAGGGACTCTTTTTATATGCTTTGAGTAGATTCATGCCATGCCTTGTATTGCTATGATCTGATCCTGTAGCATGTTGTTATCTTGCTCTAAACAATGCTTCCTGATGTTAATTCCTGACATGTTGCTATTTTCACCAAGTCTGTGATGCTGTTATCTTTTGCACTTTTGCCATGCTTGGTTGAACCTTCTCTTTTGTGATTTAGCTTTAGCTCAGTGTTCATCTTTTGTCAAGCATCTTGAGTAGATCACTGCCATGTGATTTGTTGCTATGTTAGAGTGCAGTAGCTTAGTTTCTTGTTGCATTCTAGATGGCAGCATGTTGTTAATCGCAGAATTGTGCCATTCTTGTTTAGCTTGCCATTTGCAAACCGTGCATCCGATTCTGGTGATCTTTATATCGATTTCGACTGAAATCAACTCATCTTTCCAGTGGCGCACTTGGTTTACCAAGTTGATGCCTTGTTCAATCTTTCCCTTCCGGAGCACGCATATGCATTGCATACCTCATCTCGCATATCATGCCATGTTTTGCATCATATTGCTTGCGCATTGCACCGTGTTTGATTGTTGGTCCTTTGCTTGTGTTATTGCCTTGGGTAGAGCCGGGAGACGAGTACGTGGTCGAGGAACCCGTTGAGTATGCTTACGAGGATCAAGCTTTCGTCAACTGGGAGTACTTTGCAGGCAAGATGACCATACCCTCAAAATCACTTCTATCTTTGCTTGCTAGTTGCTCGCTCTATTGCTATACTGCGATACCTATCACTTGCTTTATCATGCCTCCCATATTGCCATGTCAAACCTCTAACCCACCTTGTCCTAGCAAACCACTGTTTGGCTATGTTACCGCTTTGCTCAGCCCCTCTTATAGCGTTGCTAGTTGCAGGTGGAGATGGAGTTTGTTCCATGTTGGAACATGGATATTGTTGGGATATCACAATATCTCTTATTTAATTAATGCATCTATATACTTGGTAAAGGGTGGAAGGCTCGGCCTTATGCCTGGTGTTTTGTTTCCACTCTTGCCTCCCTAGTTTCCGTCATACCGGTGTTATGTTCCTTGATTTTGCGTTCCTAACGCGGTTGGGTTATAATGGGAACCCCTTGACAGTTCGCTTTGAAGAAAACTCCTCCAGCAAGGCCCAGCCTTGGTTTTACCATTTGCCACCTAAGCCTTTTCCCTTGGGTTCTTCAGACTCAAGGGTCATCTTTATTTAAGCCCCTGGGCCAGTGCTCCTTTGAGTGTTGGTCCAAACTAGAGCACCGTGCGGGGCCATCCCTTGGCAACTTGGGTTACGTCGGCTCCTGTATGCTTAGCTTATCCCGTGTGCCCTGAGAACAAGATATGTGCAGCTCCTATCGGGATTTGTCGGCACAGCGGGTAGTCTTGCTGGTCTTGTTTTACCATTGTCGAAATGTCTTGTAACCGGGATTCCGAGTCTGGTTGGGTCTTCCTGGGAGAAGGAATATCCTTCGTCGACCGTGAGAACTTGTGATGGGCTAAGTTGGGACACCCCTGCAGGGTTTTGAACTTTCGAAAGCCGTGCCCGCGGTTATGGGCAGATGGGAATTTGTTAATGTCCGGTTGTAGAGAACTTGACACTTGACTTAATTAAAATGCATCAACCGCATGTGTAGCCATGATGGTCTCTTTCCGGCGGAGTCCGAGAAGTGAACACGGTTTTCATGTTATGCTTGAACGTAAGTAGTTTCAGGATCACTTCTTGATCACTTCTAGTTTCACGACCGTTGCTTTGCTTCTCTTCTCGCTCTCATTTGCGTATGTTAGCCACCATGTATGCTAGTGCTTGCTGCAGCTCCACCTCATTACCCCTTTCCTACCCATAAGCTTAAATAGTCTTGATCTCACGGGTGTGAGATTGCTGAGTCCCCGTGACTCACAGATACTTCCAAAACAGTTGCAGGTGCCGATGATACCAGTGCAGATGACGCAACTGAGCTCAAGTGGGAGCTCGATGAAGATCGTGTTCGTTGTGTTGTTTCGTTTCCAGTTGATCAGTAGTGGAGCCTAGTCGGGGCGATTGGGGATCTATGCATTAGGGGTTGTCTTTCTTTTTTTGGTTCCATGGTCGGACCTTGATTGTATTCTGGATGATGTAATTCTATATTTATGTATTGTGTGAAGTGGCGATTGTAAGCCAACTCTTTATCCCTTTCTTATTCAGTACATGGGATGTGTAAAGATTACCCCTCTTGCGACATGCCTACTATGCGGTTATGCCTCTAAGTCATGCTCCGACACGTGGGAGATATAGCCGCATCGTGGGTGTTACAATACATGACCGGGAAACCGGTCCTTCGTTAATGCGGAGGAATCACGAAGATACCGCTGAGTCATCGAGTGGTTGACCAGTCTCGCGCTTTATCATGACAGTCATTTTTCGGCTTTCTCTACTGAGGTGCTCATCCAGATGAACCAGGGCACAATCGCAGTAGTTCTCCCGGTGCCACCTTAGCCGATAGAGCGGAACGTAAGGTAGCAAAACACAGGAGCCGGGCAAACCCAACTATTGACCAAAGACATGATTCGGAGCTGATGCACATAAGGCCAAACTCGCGAGGCCGAACACTTCCTAAGGTATTCGGACTTTGCAACATATACTGGGCTGATTAATGCCCTTGATAATGAGCCCTGAATTTCTAGGTACTTGCATTAGTCTGACGTGATGAATTGCCAATAACGCTAGCATCCCTTTCGGTTGTGTTGAGTATCCTGAGGGAGCGACGCAACAAGAGGCAGTAAAAAAAGGTTTACACATGGTCTTAATCTAAAAAGAAGCCTTTGAGCGGGGCCCTGCTACACGTCTGCGCCTGTGTCTCCGTTGTGCCGTATCCTGGAAGGGTGTAGCACGATGATCATCTGTAAAAGAGAAAAACCCAGGTGAAAGTCTTCGTGCAAAAAATTGGTTATTCTCAATGAACCATGAAAATGCAATCTAAATAGGGTCAAGCCGAATCGTAGCCCTTTTTACATGCGGGAAGCCCCTAGCACCACCTATGGGGGTATATCAATCGACCCGATCTCAGGTTTATCTGAGCTGTTACAGCTAGTGGTGCGCCGGACTCGTCTAACCGTGTCCGCGGTCTTGACGACCGATCGTTTATTCTGGTTGGAGAGGCCATTCAGTGATTGGCTGCTAGAGCCTCCACATATTCCTCCGTACGTAAGGAATGCTCTATGTTTCCGCTAACTATGATGATCCCCCGTGGATCGGGCATCTTAAGCTTAAGATAAGCGTAATGCGGTACAACATTAAAATGAGCAAAGTCTGTTCTTCCGAGTAATGCGTGATGGCCGCTTCGGAATGGAGCGATGTCGAAGGTTAATTCTTCACTTCAAAAGTTGTCGGGAGAACCGAATACAACCTCTAGTACTAGAGAGCCCGTGCAGCGGGCCTCTGGGCCTGGTATTATACTTTAAAGGTAGTTTTGCTTTGGCTGATTCTTGTCGGGTCTATCCCCATTTTGCAGACGGTGTCCTGATATATCAGATTAAGACTACTGCTGCCATCCATGAGGACTCGGGTGAGATGGTATCCGTCAATTATTGGGTCTAGCACCAAGGCAGCCGATCGTCCGTGCCGGATACTAGTCGGGTGATCCCTGCGATCAAAAGTGATCGGGCAGACCGACCAAGGGTTGAACTTGGGGGTGACGGGCTCCACGGCGTATAGGTCTCGGGGTGCGCATTTGCGCCTCCTCTTTGGTATGTGAGTTGCATAAATCATGTTCACTGTTTTAACCTCTGGTGGGAATTTTTTCTGTCCCTCAGTGTTTGGCTGGCGAGGCTCATCCTCGTCTTCGCTTGGTGTCTCCCTCCCCTTGTGTTCGGCGTCTAGCTTGCCAGCCTGCTTGAAGACCCAGCATTCTCTGTTGGTGTGATTTGCAGGTTTGTCGGAGGTGCCATGAATCTGACATAATCTATCTAGAATCTTATTTAGGCTGGACAGTCTATCTCTGCTGCCTTTAAATGGCTTTTTTCTGTTGACCGGGTCGAGAGCCCCTGAATCCGGCGTTTACCGCCATGTTGTCTGGGCTGTCTTTGTTGTTTCAATGCTTGCTTTTATTGCGTCGCGGTTTCCCATTGCCATCCTTGACTTGGGATGTGCCTGGGTTGCTGGTGCCGCTATGGGACAGCCAACTGTCTTCGCCCGCGCAAAAGAGGGTCATAAGGCTTGTTAGGGCTGTCATTGTCCTCGGTTTTTCCTGGCCGAGGTGTCTGGCGAACCATTAGTCCCGGACACTGTGCTTGAAAGCTGCTAAGGCTTCAGCATCCGGGCAGTCGACGACTTGATTCTTCTTCGTGAGAAATCTGTTCCAAAGATTTCGGGCTGACTCTCCGGGCTGTTGAATTATGTGACTTAAATTGTCTGCGTCCGGAGGTCGGACATAGGTCCCTTGAAAATTGGCCCTAAAAGCATCCTCAAGCTCCTCCCAGCTTCCAATTGAGTTTTCGGGGAGGCTTTTCAGCCAGTGCCGAGCTGGTCCTTTCAACTTGAGGGGAAGGTATTTGATGGCGTGGAGATCATCTCCGCGAGCCATGTGGATGTGAAGGATAAAGTCCTCAATCCAGACCCCAGGGTCTGTCGTTCTGTCGTATGCCTCTTTGTTCACGGGTTTCAATCCCTCTAGAAATTCATGATCCAGCACCTCATCGGTGAAGCATAGGGGGTGCACGGCACCCTTGTATTTGGATGTGTCATGGCATTCTTTAGATAGTTGTAGCGTTTGGTTTTGATTCCGAGCTGTTATTCGGTCAGTATAGTCGTTTGGGCGGCCATGATTCTGTGCCGGAGCGCACTTCCTAGATCCGTAGATGGACCTGGCCATAACGGCTTTTTTTGCAGGTCTTCACGTGAATCGTGCACTAACTTGTGTGCGACGTTGTTAGCCGCCCTATCGCGGCCATGGGGTGGTTGATTCGGCTGATCGGCCGTTTTATTTTTCGGCTGAATGGGCTCTAAAGCCTCGTCGTCGAATTCAGGCAGCAGCTTGCGCTTTGTATAGCTCTTTGTGTGGCGACTGCCGCCGTACTTTTCTTTAGTTTCAAGCACTTTGTTCCATCTGCTATTGAGCGTATTCTGTGCAGCCTTAAGCCTTTGCTTCTGCTTCTTCCGGCTCCTCGCGGTAGTAATGAGCCTTCTACGGAGGTTCTCTTGTTCCAAGTGCCTTTCGGGGATGATGTGTGCATCGTCGTCCGGACTGTTCTCCTCTCCGGAGACAGGTTGATGAGCTTTACCCTCGGCGTCGCCGTGATCGGACAGCGGCTCTGTACTATGTTTGCCGTCCGCTGGCTCATCCTGCTCCATCACTGGGTCCATGTGGTCGTCGTTTCCTTTGGAGTCGACTGGGGTATTTTTCTTTCTTGCGTTGTTATCGCTGTTTTTGTTGAGGCGGGATTTGGAGCGGCGCCTACGTCGGTGCTTTGGTTGCTTCTCGAGCGGACTATCCTCCGCTGCATCCTTCTGTTCCTCGTCGTTGTTTTCTTTGGGTGTATCCACCATGTATATATCGTGTGATGAAGTGGCTGTCCAGTGCCCTGTGGGCGGTGGTTCCTGTTCCTCTCCTGCATCGTCGTCCATACCGTCGATGTCTTCGGAGTCGAAATCAAGCATGTCGGTTAAGTTGTTGATAGTGGCTATTAAGTGGGTGGTGGGTGGGGAACAAATTCCTTCGTCGTCCGCTTCCCACTCGAGCCGAACATAGTTCGGCCGAGGGTCTCCTCACAAGGAGAGTGACCTCAATGAATCTAGCACGTCGCCCAAGGGCGAGTGCTGAAAAATATCCGCGGAGGTAAACTCCATGATCGGTGCCCAATCAGATTGGATAGGCATGGACGCAGGCGGTTCGAAGCCTGTGGCCGGGGACGAATCCAAGGGTCCAGTAACATAGGTCTCATAGGAGGTGAAGTCAGTATTCAGCTCTATCGCCGCTGAGTGTGCGGCCTCCGTGGCGGGGTCCATGAAAGTGCAACTATCCCTAGGTGGTTTTGGTAATTCATAACAACATATAGCTCATTGAGCTAATGCTATTCCAAGATGATTATTTCAGGAAAGCTCAATGATTGGCATGGCATGGATGTGAAAGTGGAACCCTCAAAATGCTAAGGACAAAGGATTGGCTCAAGCTCAAAAGCTCAAGACTCTTCATTTTATATTTTAGTGATCCAAGATCACATTGAGTCTTTAGGAAAAGCCAATACTATCAAGGAGGGATGAGGTGTTGCTTAATGAGCCTCTTGCTTCATGTGCTTAGTGATATGCTCCAAAACCCTCAACTACTTTCCCATATCCACACATGACCTAAACCCTAAGCCAAACTCGGTCCTACCGATGCTTCCTATCCGGCGCCACCGAGTTTTCATTTGTCATAAGCCACTGCCAAACCCTAGCAAATCAGTCCTACCGATAGGGATCTCAGTCTCACCGAGATGGGGTTGCAAACTCTCTGTTTCCCTTTCGTAACTTTTTGGTCTCACCGAAAGAGCGAATCGGTCCCACCGAGATTGCAATGTAAATTCAGTGTTTCCCCTTTTGCCGGGGTTTCTGATCCATGGGCACCTATGGGACCGGCGGACCGGGTCCCTTTTGGTTCGGCTGGGGCGGAGGTCGCGCAAAGAGCAGATCGAGGCGAAGCATGCGGGCGATTGGTCATGCGAGGAGTAAATCGATGCGAAGCACGCGAGCAATTTACCCAGGTTCGGGCCGCATGGATGCGTAAAACCCTACTCCTGCTTTGTGGTTTGGTATTGATTTCTAGCTCGGGAGCGAGATCGAGCGTGAGTGTGTGGGATTGCTCAACTCGAGATCGAGCGTGAGTGTGTGGAATTGCTGAACCCCCCTCTACATTGCCCCGGGCCTCCTTTTATATGCTCAAGGGGTTACCGACATAGGGCAACGGAGGGCAAAAGTGGAAAAGGGTGCCGTGGGTAGGCACATCTAGGTGCTACAGTGTTATCATACCTAACCCTGACGGCAGGGGACAAGGGCATTAAATGCCCGTCTGCGTCGCCTAGACAGCACCGAAAGGGACCGCTAGGGACGCCACCGTCTTGCCACGATGGTTGTCTTGTCAGCACCTGCGTGCCACCGCACGCCCCTAGCTGCACAGCCTCCTGCCACGTGCGCTTGGGAGGGGCCCCGGAGCGACACGTGGGTGGATGTGCTGGAGCGCGGGCGTGGAGTGGGGGCTTGCCGCGGCAAGCGCCTTGGCGCGGGCGTCGACTTGTCGCTTTCGGGAGCTTGTCGCTCACCGGGCCTTGTCGGGGCGCGTAGCGTGCCGCGGCAAGTTCCTTGGAATGCCTTGGATGGCCTTCCCGGCAAGCGCCTCTTGTCGGGGCCTTGGGATGCTTCTGATGGCCTTCCCGGCAAGCTCCTCTTGCCGGGGTCTTGCCTTCTTCCCGGAAGCTCCTCTTGCCGGGGTCTTGTCTTGAATACTTTGTTCTTGAATGGTCTTCAAAGTAGCCGCGGAGGGTCTTGGCGGTCACCCGGCGAGCCTTGCCGCGGGACGCTGCGAATGCCCGTGCACAAGTTCGGGGTACTAAGGGTACCCCTACTCTAGTACACCGACAGGAGCCCCCGGGCGTGGGCCAGACACGGTGCCGAGCGCTGTTGGGCCAGGCCCAAAACAGTGCACGGGCACGCGCGGCCTAGGTTACGCCAAATCTTCCTCCGCATCCATCGCGCACGCCCGGAACGGCATGCGTCAAACGCGGCGTCGTGGGTGACGTGGGCGGCGCGGGCGCGCGGGGCTGAGCCCCGCGAGCGTGCGTCAAGCCATGATGAAGGGGAATGGCCCACGCCCTCTTCTCCAAGCGGAGATAGGCGCGGGGGCGTGGCGCATTTACTGGATGGGGCCGGCGTGCGGTTTTCGAAGCGCCCACTCCCCGAGATTACGGGGTAGGGCGAGGCCGCCCCATGCGTCGCCTCAGTTCTGCATCTCCGCCACGCGGCTCCCATGCACTTGGGATCGCGGACGGCGGGAGCGGGAACCTGGGCCGTTGCGAGCAGAGGGGGCGGGTCGGCCCGCCTCCCTGCTCTTCTCGTGCCTTGATTCGCCGAGCGGGGCGGCTGGGCTCCCACTTCGCTCCTTTATAAGGAGCGGGAAGGGAGCACCGAAGCCTGCACCCTATCGTCTCCTCCTTTGTTCTGCTTCTGCTCCCCTTTCTCTCATTCGCCATGGAGAAAGGGAATCCTGGGCCTTCATCGGTGGCGGCGAGGGTCGCCGCCAGACAGCGCACCCTCCCCTTTTCCTCGCTCGTGGTGGCAGAGCCAGCCGTAAGGGGAAGAGGGAGGGGGCGAGGTCGTGGACGAGGTCGAGGACGAGGTCGAGGCGCTCGGGGAAGAGGCGGACGGGGCAACGCGCCAGCTTCGCCCCCGCCGGCGGCTCCTCCCCCCACGGCGGTCCATATAGGGGACAACCCTTGCGAGTTCTTCGTTAAGCTGCGCCGGGCGCCTCGTCGTCGCCTCCGGCTTCCGGCTCCGTTCGCGAACGCGATGGAGTCGGACCCGCCCGAAACTCTGAGATTACACATGAGGGGCTGTGGGATCAGCGACACGCGAGTCCGCGTGGTGTTCCTAGCCCCTAGTGTGATGTATCTCGATCGAGGGTGGAAGACGTTTGCCCGCATCCACAGCTTGACGGGGGGACTCACCCTCCATTTTAAGCTGGTGGAGGGCGATCTCCTCTCCGTCAAGGTCTTCGGGTGCTTCGGCACCCGGGCGAAGTGCTGCGTGGACAGCTCCTCCGATAGCGAAGGCTCCTCCTCGAGCGAGAGTGACGAGGAGGAGAGCGACAGTGATGGTGAGGGTGGCGGGCGGCAGGATGGCGGCTCCGACTAGGTGTCGGGCGCCGTCTCGCGCGGCACCGGCGACCCCGTCATCCGCGCCGCCGGCTTCTTGAACTCCCCGGGGGCGTCTCCTTGGGCGGCTGGCGTAGGGAGGCCACAGAAGGGGAAGAGGGCTAGCGACAAGGCCGTCAGGTCGGAGTACGAGGGCGTGGTGCCCTCGACAGCGCGCTGACATCCTGCCGCCCCTCCTTCGCACCCTTCTCCCGGCGTCGCCATCACCGCCCGGCCCCCGGGATGTTCTCTTGGTGTCTTCTGGCACCTGTAGCTCGCCTTGGCGCCCCTTTCCCCTTTTTGCCTCCTTGATCTACCTCCCGGCACCTTATCTTTTTAATTGTAAGCCTTCGGGCCTTAGCTGTATCTAAAACTTGTAATCCTCTCTTTCATGTTTTTCATCCTCTATGGACTGTACCTGTATGGGATGTTTTTTAATGAAAAGGGGATGTTTGCCGGGTTATTTGCCTCGCGGGTTGAACCCACGCCAAGGAACAACTCCTTAGTATCCCTCGGACAGACATTCCCGGCAACAGGCCCTGCCGCCTTCCCACGTCGCTTTGACCGCTCTCACGCCTTTGACGGAGGCGGGAACGAGGTGGGTGTGGCCTCCTCGTTTCATCCCTTTGCTGTCGCGGCTACGACCAAACTTGGCCCCGGGAACGCGCTCCAGGGCCTAGAGTCGGGGGAGCACGGCAGTTTACGGGAAGAAACGCGGTTTCACATTCCCCAGTCCATAAGAGGATGCATGAAGAGGGATGAAAGACTTATCTGATTTGCAGCCCTCGGCAATTCTGGCTTGCCGGGGGTGATATCTTGGCATCCGCAGCCCCCGGTGTTCTTGCCGGGGCCCAGGTGCCGGCGCGCCCTTCTTCTCCTTTTCGTCTCCAGGTGGTCTGGCCAGGACGTGCGAGCCCTGCGAACGAAGGAAAAGCAAAGGGACGGACACTCGAACTCTAAGCTAGGGGTTAGCCGCTGTTAGGGACTATCGACCCTAACCAAGGACAAGACTCAGACTCAACCTAGCATGCATGCTATAGCCCCCGGGGTATGCAGCGCTTCATTTTCTGGTGCTCAGGGTCTGCGCCTGGCTCTCTACAGAGGATTACATGCAACAGCGGCAAGACTCGTACAGAAAGTTGGTTGCCGGACGGGGTCCGACAACCGCGCCTTACGGGTAAAACTTACGAAGATTCTCGATGTTCCAGGAGTTGCTCACTGGAAGCCATCTTCGGTCTCAAGGCGGACAGCGCCAGGCTTTGTGACTCGTTTCACCCGGTAAGGGCCTTCCCACTTCGGCGTCAACTTGTTGGAATTCTTGGCCGACTGAATGCGCCGAAGAACAAGGTCGCCTTCCTCGAGACTCCTGGCATTGACTCTGCGGCTGTGGTAGCGGCGCAGAGCTTGCTGGTAGCGAGCAGCTCGCACAGCAGCCTGGAGACGATCTTCCTCAAGGAGCAGCGCGTTATCTTGCCGCAGCCGCTCTTGCTCAAGCTCATCGTAAGCGAGCACTCGAGGTGACCCGTATACGAGTTCCGTGGGGGTAACTGCCTCTGCTCCATAGGCTAGAGCAAAGGGTGTCTGTCCAGTGGCTCGATTTGGCGTCGTTCTGATCGACCAAAGAACCACCGGTAGCTCCTCGATCCAGTTTCTTCCGCACTTGTGCAGCCTGTCGAAAGTTCTGGTCTTGAGACCGTGCAGCACCTCAGCATTTGCCCTCTCCGCTTGACCGTTGCTCCTTGGGTGAGCAACAGAAGCGAAGCAGACTTTGGCGCCGAGATCTTGGATGTACTGCATGAAGGCGTGGCTCGTGAACTGTGTGCCGTTGTCAGTGATTATCCGGTTAGGGATCCCGAAGCGGCAAACAATCTACCTGAAGAACTTGACGGCTGACTGTGCGGTCACCTTCCTCACTGGTTCCACTTCCGGCCACTTTGTGAACTTGTCGATTGCGACGTACAAGTACTCAAAGCCCCCGACAGCTCGGGGGAAGGGGCCGAGGATGTCGAGCCCCCAGACCGAAAAGGGCCAGGATAAAGGGATCGTCTGGAGAGCTTGAGCTGGCTGGTGTATCTGCTTGGAATGGAACTGGCACGCTTTACACTTGGTTACTTGTGCAGTTGCATCCTGGAGGGCTGTTGGCCAGAAGAATCCTTGCCGGAATGCTTTGCCGACGAGTGCTCTTGCGCCAATGTGGTGACCACATATGCCTCCGTGTATCTCTGCCAACAGCTTCTGTCCGTCTTCCCGGGGAAAGCACCTCAATTTCACACCGTTGAGTCTTCTTCTGTACAGCGTCTTGTCGGCGAACTGGTACATACTTGACTGCCGGGCTACTCTTTCGGCTTCTTCTTGCTCTTCGGGAAGTTCTCCTGTCTGAAGGAAACGGACAATCTGCTGCGCCCATGTTGGAGCCTGTGGCTCGACAACAAGGACTAAAGGCGACTCTGCTGTCGCGGGAACATCCGCTTCTACGGCGAGAAGCTGTGTCTCTGTCGGAGCTTGACGTTCCGCGACAAGCTTGCCGGGAGCTTCAGCTTCAACGAAACAAACCCTAGGGCTTGCCAGAACATCTGGCTCCCCGGCGCTCTTGGCGTTGATCTTGGAGGTTGCTGCGGGAATATCTGCTTCTACGGCGAGAGGCTGTGTCTCTGCCGGAGCGTGACATTCCGCGACAAGCTTGCCGGGAGCTTTTGCTTCAACGGAACAAGCCCCAGGGCTTGCCGGAGCAGACTGATCCTCAGCGCCTTTGGTGTTGATCTTGGGGACCTTCTTGGCGGCGGCTTCGGGAAGCTCTGCCGGCAGGTAGTCACCAGGGATCAACTTCCTCTTCTTGCTTTGTCCGGTTGATGGTGTCACGGACGGTTGAGTCAGCTTGATCACAAAGGTCCCTGGTTCCACAGGTAACTTAAGTGCGGCGCACTTCGACAGGCCATCTGCAATGGCGTTCTGAGTTCTCGGAACGTGCTCCATTTGTAGGCTGTCAAAGCGCTCTTCTAGCTTTCTCACTTCGTCGACGTAAGCTTCCATCAACGGACTCTGATAATTCTTGTTTACTTGGCGGACGACAAGCTGTGAGTCACCCCTGACAATGAGCTTCTTAATCCCAAGGTCTGCCGCGATCCTGAGACCGGCAAGCAATCCCTCATACTCTGCAGTATTGTTTTTTGCTTGCTCCTTGGGAAAGTGCATCTGGACTATGTACTTGAGGTGCTCTCCGGTGGGCGCGATAAGCAGCACACCAGCGCCGGCGCCTTGCAGCGAGAAGGCACCATCAAAGTACATCAGCCACTCTTTGCTCGCTTCTTTGTCAGGGATGCTCGTCTCCGGAATTTCTTCGTCCGGAGTTGGCGTCCATTCCGCTATGAATTCTGCCAATGCTCTGCTCTGGATTGTTGAAGTGCATTCAAACTTGAGACCAAAGCTTGACAGTTCCAGTGCCCACTCAACAATCCTGCCTGTCGCTTCAGGATTCTGCAGTATCCTCTTCAGCGGAAAGCGAGTGACCACTGTGACCTGATGTGCTTGGAAGTAATGGCGCAGCTTTCTCGAGGCCATGAGAAGGCCGAAAAGCAGTTTCTGCACACCAGAGTACCTTGACCTAGCCCCCTGCAAGAGGGAACTGACAAAGTAAACTGGGCGCTGCATCGTTTTCTTCCGTACTTTCTGCTTGACGGCCCGCGCATGAGGACAGACGGCAAGGTGGTGCTCAATCACTTTCCTGGGAACACCGGGGATGTCAGACGGTTGCCATGCAAACACGTCGACATTCGCCCGCAGGAAAGCAACGAGCGCGCTTTCCTATTTAGGGTCAAGCGTGGCACTGATGGTGAAGGTACCACCAGCGCCATCCTCCTTGGCGGACACCTTCTTCGTCTCTGGCGGAGCCGCCATTGTCTTCTTGTGCTTGCCGGTGAAGCTCGATGGTGCGTCCTCGACGGCAGCGCAGCACTCCGAAGAGGCGCGCTTGCCGGAGTGGGCACCAGAGCTTTTGCCGGACTTGGTCTTCTTGCCGGTGGAGCTCGATGGTGCGTCCTCGACGGCAGCGCAGCACTCCGAAGAGGTGCGCTTGCCGGAGTGGGCATCAGAGCTCTTGCCGGACTTGGTCCTCCCGGAGCTCGATGGTGCGTCCTCAACGGTAGCGCAACACTCCGAAGAGGTGCGCTTGCCGGAGTGGGCACCAGAACTCTTGCCGGACTTGGTCTTCTTGGTCCCGGGAGCTTCAGCGACAAGTGGATCGCGGTCCGCCATGGCTGCTGCTTCCCGGTAGATCTTGTCAGCACAGATAAGAGCATCCTTCTTGTCGCCAGGGACAGAAATGACGCTTATCGGGCCTGGCATCTTCAGCACTTTATACGCGTAGTGAGAGGCCGCCATGAACTTGGCGAGTGCTGGACGGCCAAGTATCCCGTTGTAAGGCAACGGGATATCGGCAACGTCGAACGTGACCCTCTCAGTCCTGAAGTTTAACTCGCTGCCGGATGTTATCGGCAGCGTGACCTTCCCCTTCGGCTTGCTCCTTCCCGGGTTGATTCCTTGGAATGTGCCGGTCTCTTCGAGCTCGCCGTCAGGGATCTGGAGTTTTCGGAGCACAGCGGAGGAGATCAGGTTTAAGCCGGCCCCGCCGTCGACTAGCATCTTGGTGACCTTGAGGTTGCGAATGGTTGGTGAGACCAAGATCGGCAGACACCCGACCGTGGTTGTGCGATCAGGGTGGTCCTCAATGTCAAAGATGATAGGCGTGCTGGACCACTTCAGAAGCTTGCGCGATTCGATGGGTGGTTCCGCTGCATTGACTTCCCGCACCCACTGTTTGAGTTGGCGGTGCGAGGTATGCAGGGAAGCACCCCCGTCAACGCACAAGACCTCTGTGGCTTTCTGAAACTCCTGCTCACTGGTCTCAACGTCATCCATGTCTTCATCCTCACCGTCGTCTTCGTCGGGGTCGCGACCGCGGGGAGGTCTGTCGCCTTGCCGCTGCTTGGACTTGCCGCGGCGTCCTTCCTGGCCGGTGCGCTTCTGGCCAGGTTTCTCGGCACCCCCTTGGGCTCTCTCCTTGTCGCGCCGCTCGTACTCAGCCCTCTGTTGCTAGACGAGCTGCTTGACCTTCTTGCAGCTCTGGAGGTCATGGCCCTTGGTGCGGTGAATCTTACAGTATTGCTTGCCGGAGCCGTCCCGCTTGTCGGCGACCGCCACAGCCTGACAGTTGGTGCACACGGCAACTTCCTTGCCAGATCTACCAACTGTAGCCTTCGTGGCGTCACCTTCATTGCCGGACTGCTCAACGACCAGCACCTCGTTGTTCTGCTTCTTCCTGTTGTTGCACCGCCGGCTTCTCTTTGCCGGGGCGGCATCCTCACTGTCAGATCCTCCTGCTCCAGTGCTTTCTCCGGGGAATTTCCTCCCCTCCTCAGCGCGTGCACACCTGTCGGCCAGGGCATAAAGCTCGCTGACGTCCCGAATCTTGCACATCGCCAACTCCTCCCGCATCCTGCGGTTACGCACGTTCTGATGGAACGCGCTGATTACCGCGACAGGGTGGATATTTGGGATGTTGTGGTGAACACGGCTGAACCTCTGGATGTACTGGCGCAGGGGCTCTCCTTCCTTCTGGACGAGCAGATGAAGATCGCTCTCTTGGCCATGAGGTTTGTGGCCGCCTGTGAAGGCGCCAACAAACTGATGGCACAACTCGGCCCAGGAGGATATGGAGTTGTCCGGCAAGTGCATGAGCCAGGACCTGACGTTGGGCTTAAGCACCAGCGGGAAGTAGTTGGCAAGGATCTTGTCGTCTCGCCCCCCAGCAGCCTGCACCGCGATGGTGTAGATGCTGAGGAACTCTGACGGATGCAACTTGCCGTCGTACTTCTCTGGTACATCTGGCTTGAAGTTCTTCGTACTGGGCCACTGGACTTGCCGCAGCTCACGAGTGAACGCAGGGCAACCTACCGGGTAGGGCAAGTCGCCCGGTTCTCCTGGCGCATGCATGTCCACAGAGGGCCCAGCGCGCTGGTCTGACTGACGTCGCGCTTCTCTCCGGCGCTCGATGCGAGTACGAGCGTCTTCCCGCTGCCGTTCTTGAAGAACTTGGCGCTGATCGCGACGAGCCCGGGGATCAGACGACGCGGTGGAGTCGCTGTCGAGGTGGATCCGGCGAGTCGGCGATCTTGGCCTTCGGGGTGGGGAGTGCACAGTAGTTGCACCCCCACCAGTCTTGTCTCCATCGGTTCGCGCCTGGCTGACTCGCTGCGGCTGCGATGTGGTCGGCTGTCGAGGAGTGTCGCCATTGGCGAAGCCGATGAGACTCTGGATAGTGGCCCTCCAGTCGTCGACCTTGTCCTCCGCCGGAGGGTAGTCTAGGAGCAGCTGAGCTCGCGCCAGAGCTTCGGCTGCGGTGGCGGGCGGCGGTAGCGAACGGTGCGAGGAGCGGGATAAGCTCGGACTTCTAACCACGTTAGAAGGAGCAGTATCCCGTCCAGGCGACCGTGTCTCGCTCACGCCAGCAGGTTGACGTGCATGGTGGTCCGGAGCGCTCCGAGATCCACCAGCGCGATCCGGATCCAGCGAGCGCATGGCACCGTGAGCGCCATGACGCTGCCGGTCCCGCGCCTCCTGAGATGGGCGCGGTGCATGCACGGACGCCGAGGTCTTGGAGTGCGCCCGGTCGTTGTGGGAGCCGGCCACGCCGCCGATGGGCAGCGCAGCCTTGCCCTGGGACCTGGCAGCACCGAGAGTTCCCTCGTCGATGCGTGCCCTTCCGCCGGCGCCTGCCCCACCATCCGTTTGCTCCGGCGGTGGGTGGCTCGGCGCGGACGGAGCAGCTGCCTCCGAAATCTTCTTCTTCGGCAGCATGTTGATGAAGATGGCGAAGATCGATGAAGAAGATGAAGATCTAGCCCGCGAGAACGCCGGATCTGATTCACACAACTTCGACGCCCCCTACCTGGCGCGCCTGAGATGTCGGGTTTCTGATCCACGGGCACCTATGGGACCAGCGGACCGGGTCCCTTTTGGTTCGGCGGGGGGCGGAGGTCGCGCAAAGAGCAGATCGAGGCGAAGCACGCGGGCGGTTGGTCGTGCGAGGAGTAAATCGATGCGAAGCACGCGAGCGATTTACCCAGGTTCGGGCCGCATGGATGCGTAAAACCCTACTCCTGCTTTGTGGTTTGGTATTGATTTCTAGCTCGGGAGCGAGATCGAGCGTGAGTGTGTGGGATTGCACAACTCGAGATCGAGCGTGAGTGTGTGGAATTGCTGAACCCCCCTCTACGTTGCCCCGGGCCTCCTTTTATATGCTCAAGGGGTTACCGACATAGGGCAATGGAGGGCAAAAGTGGAAAAGGGTGTCGTGGGTAGTCACAGCTAGGTGCTACAGTGTTATCATACCTAACCCTGACGGCAGGGGACAAGGGCATTAAATGCCCGTCTGTGTCGCCTAGACAGCACCGAAAGGGACCGCTAGGGACGCCACCGTCTTGCCACGATGGTTGTCTTGTCAGCGCCTGCGTGCCACCGCACGCCCCTAGCTGCACAGCCTCCTGCCACGTGCGCTTGGGAGGGGCCCCGGAGCGACACGTGGGTGGATGTGCTGGAGCACGGGCGTGGAGTGGGGGCTTGCCGCGGCAAGCGCCTTGCCGCGGCCGTCGACTTGTCGCTTCTGGGAGCTTGTCGCTCACCGGGCCTTGTCGGGGCGCGTAGCACGCCGCGACAAGTTCCTTGGAATGCCTTGGATGGCCTTCCCGGCAAGCGCCTCTTGCCGGGGCCTTGGGATGCTTCTGATGGCCTTCCCGGCAAGCTCCTCTTGCCGGGGTCTTGCCTTCTTCCTGGCAAGCTCCTCTTGCCGGGGTCTTGTCTTGAATACTTTGTTCTTGAATGGTCTTCAAAGTAGCCGCGGAGGGTCTTGGCGGTCACCCGGCGAGCCTTGCCGCGGGACGCTGCGACTGCCCGTGCACAAGTTCGGGGTACTAAGGGTACCCCTACTCTAGTACACTGACACCTTTGTAACTTTTCGGTCTCACCGAAAGAGCAAATCAGTCCCACCGAGTTTGCCTGACCAACTCTCTAGTTAGCTAATTACCAAATTCAGTCTCACCGAGTTTGCGTAATCGGTCTCACCGAGATTACGTTATGCCCAAACCCTAACCATATTGGTCCTACCGAGTTGCATGTCAGTCCCACCGAAAATCTCTAACGGTCACTAGGTTTACATTTTCGGTCCGACCGAGTTTGTTGATTCGGTCCCACCGAGATTGGAAAACTGTGTGTAACAGTTGGATTTTGTGTGGAGGCTATATATACTCCTCCACCTCCTCTTCATTCATGGAGAGAGCCATCAGAACACATACACCATTCCAACTCGTATGTTCTGAGAGAGAACCACCTACTGATGTGTTGAGACCAAGATATTCCATTCCTACCATATGAATCTTGATCTCTAGCCTTCCCAAGTTGCTTTCCACTCAAATCTTCTTTCCACCAAATCCAAATCCTATGAGAGAGAGTTGAGTGTTGGGGAGACTATCATTTGAAGCACAAGAGCAAGGAGTTCATTACCTACACACCATTTGTTACTTCTTGGAGAGTGGTGTCTCCTAGATTGGCTAGGTGTCACTTGGGAGCCTCCGACAAGATTGTGGAGTTGAACCAAGGAGTTTGTAAGGGCAAGGAGATCGCCTACTTCGTGAAGATCTACCGCTAGTGAGGCATGTCCTGTGTGGGCGATGGCCATGGTGGGATAGACAAGGTTGCTTCTTCGTGGACCCTTTGTGGGTGGTTGCTTCTTTGTGGACCCTTCGTGGGTGGAGCCCTGTGTGGACTCGCGCAACCGTTACCCTTGGGTGGAGCCCTGTGTGGACTCGCGCAACCGTTACCCTTCGTGGGTTGAAGTCTCCATCAACGTGGATGTAGGATAGCACCACCTATCCGAACCACGGGAAAAACATCCGTGTCTCCAATTGCGTTTGAATTCTCCAAACCCTTCCCTTTACATTCTTGCAAGTTGCATGCTTTACTTTCCGCTGCCAATATACTCTTTGCATGCTTGCTTGAATTATGTGATGATTGCTTGACTTGTCCTAAATTAGCTAATATCTGCCAAGAACTAAAATTGGGAAAAGGTTAAGTTTTTATTTGGTCAAGTAGTCTAATCACCCCCCTCTAGACATACTTTCGATCCTACAAGTGGTATCAGAGCTTTGGTCTCCATTTGCTTTGATCTCCATAGCTTTGGTGGTCATAGCCTTGGTTTCACAACCTAGGAGAGTATGGCGTCTAGCGAGGGAAATTATCACCGTAGAGGTCCCTACTTTGATGGTACTAATTTTGCTAGTTGGAAGCATAAAATGAAAATGCATATTCTTGGACATAACCCCGCCGTTTGGGCTATTGTGTGTGTTGGTTTGCAAGGTGAGTTCTTTGATGGGAGAGAACCAAACCGTGAAGCTACCGCAGATGAGTTGAAGATGTTGCAATACAATGCTCAAGCTTGTGATATTCTCTTCAACGGATTGTGCCCCGAAGAATTCAACAAAATCAGCCGTCTTGAGAATGCAAAGGAAATTTGGGACACTTTGATTGATATGCACGAAGGTACCGACTCCGTCAAGGAATCCAAGTTGGATGTGCTTCAAAGCCAACTTGACAAGTTCAAGATGAAGGATGGTGAAGGTGTCGCTGAAATGTACTCTAGGCTTGCTCTCATCACAAATGAGATTGCCGGCTTAGGAAGTGAAGAGATGACCGATAGATTCATCATCAAGAAGATTCTAAGAGCCTTGGATGGAAAATATTATACCGTGTGCACATTGATCCAAATGATGCCAAATTACAAAGATCTCAAGCCAACGGAGGTGATTGGAAGAATTGTTGCTCATGAGATGTCACTTAAGGATAAAGAGGAACTTCACAACAAATCAAGTGGTGCCTATAAAGCCTCATGTGAAGCCCCTACATCATCAAGTGAGAAACAAGACTTCAATGAAGAATTGAGCTTAATGGTGAAGAACTTCAACAAGTTCTACAAGAGTAGAAGCAAAGATAGAAGCTTCAAGTCAAGGTCCTACAATGACAAAAGATCTTCTAGTCGAGAGCGAAACTGCTACAATTGTGGAAGACCTGGACACTATTCCAATGAGTGTACGGCTCCCTACAAGAGAAGAGAAGATTCTCCAAGTAGAAGAAGCAAAGAATCACCACCAAGAGAGAGGAGGAGTAGAGATGATCGTTATGAACGAAGATACTCACGGAGAAGCAAGGATTCGGAAAGGAAGGAAAAATCATCAAGGAGCTACACAAGACGAAGACATCAAGCTCATGTTGGTGAATGGGTATCCGGCTCCGACTCCGACAGCCACTCCGAGAGAAGTTATCACTCCGACTCCGAAGATACTCAAGATGAAGGTGTTGCCGGTCTAGCACTTGTGTCGACCAACTCCTACGACATATTTGACTCACCAAATGAAGGAATTGGAAGATGCTTCATGGCCAAAGGTCCTAAGGTAACACACCCCGAGTATGTTGATTTCAATAGTGATGAAGATGACTTGTTAGGTGATGATTTGCTTGTTGACAACTCTAGTGATGAATACTATGATGAAACGTCAATTAAACATGCTAATCAAGATAAAACGAATGACAATGATAAGGAGAAGATTGAGGCTCTAACTAAAGAACTAAACACTCTTAAGTTAGCTCATGAAACTATCTTCGAAGATCATCGAGAACTTTTAAGAGCTCATGAGAAATTACGCTTTGAAAAGCTCAATCTTGAGCAAGAACATGAGTTCTTAAAAGCAATCAATGATGATCTCCGCAAGAAAAGTTCTTCTTACATTGCCAAGCGTTTACTCTTATCCACTTACATGCCTCAAGTCAAGTCTAGTAACAAGAACAAGAAAGATTCTTCCTCTAGCAGTAACAATGATCATGTTAAATCCAATATTGTTGCTTCTAGTAGTTCTCTTGATTCTACTAATGATTCTCTTAGGCAAGTTACACTTGAGCAAGAAAATAGTTTATTGAAGGGGATTATAGAGAAAGGAGTGTACAAAAGCCTTGCCGGGAGTAAGCAATTCGAGGAAATTGTGCGCAAGCAAGGAATGCACCGGAAGAATCAAGGTGTTGGTTTTGAACGAAAGTTCAATGCCAATGGAGTTGAGTGGGAAGAAGATCAATACCCCAATACAAAGTTTGTTCCTCAACAAGAGAAGTATGATACTTCTTTCAAGGGGACACAAGCTCAAGATGATCTTCCACCACAAGACTACAAGCAAAAAGGCAAGGACAAGCTTCAAGAGGAAATTGACGCATTTGAAGAAGCTCCAAAGACCTTAGTCAAGTGGATTCCCAAGACTACTTCAAGTTCCACTTCATCAAGTACGACTACAACTCCAAGGATTCCCATCAAGATGATGTGGATCCAAAAGTAGAAAAACTAGAGAGTTCTTGAGGGTGACTCCACCAACATACTTCACTCTTATCATCTTGGCAAGAACAAGTGCAATCAATTTCCACATCTTGCACTAGTTCAAGGAGTCACAAACCCTCTTGTTGGTAAGACAAGGGACAAGGTAACCTAAAAGTTTTCATGGACATCATCTTTTGTGTGCATCACTCTATGTCTATGGATATCCTTGTTTGTTCCTTGTGGGACTAACCCATGTAGGTATTGAAAGTGCAATTCACTCAAATGGATAGCTCCAAGTGATCTACATCAACATTGAGCATCCACATCTTCAACATCTACATGAAGTCATCATCGACAAAACCCAAGGTTAGTTCATCCCTCTTAGGGGGGGATATCACATCTAAGGGGAGCTTTACTCTAAGACTTGAGCTAAAGAAACTCTAAAGATGTGAACACAACAATGCTTTATGTAAAAGTGGTAACCCCACTTGAGCTTAAACGATGAGTATGACCTATGATCAAGTGTTCTCACTTGACTCCTAAGTCAATATACTCACATATAGATGACCTAGTCATCGCAAATTGCTTGATAGATGCTAGAATTGGTTGTGCATGCCTTGTCACATATTTCATTTACCATCTTATTGTGTGAGCATGCTGGTTGCATCTTTTACTCATTCGAGGACATCCACTTGTTGTTTTGATTGTTTGGTTTTATCTTCTTCTGCCAAGTGGATGGACAAGAATGCCTAAGAACCTCCTCTAGCTATCTATGCTTTTCTCGTCTCAAACTCTATTCATGATGCATCACAAAATTTGATCAAGTCAGATTCGAACCACTCTGTGTGAGGAGCGCTCGGAGTCCCCGATTCATCATAGACTTAAACTTCCAAAACCTCTTTATGATTCTCGGTCTGACCGATACCCCACTTTCGGTCCTACCGAGATCATTAAGTTGATCTAGGTTTTCGATCTCGGTGCAACCGATTTGAACCTTTCAGTCACACCGAGTTTCAGTAACTGCCTGCAGTTATGAATCTCGGTGCCACCGAGTTGTTCCACTCGGTCACACCGACAGGGTCGGGCTATATATAGTCACGGGCAAAATTTTGGAAATTTCTCCGAACCCCTTCGCCCGCGCGATAGCCTGCTCTACCCTCGTGGTCTCCGGATCGTCTTCTCGCCGCCAGCCGCCTCCAGTCACTGGTCTCCGTCGCCGTCAACGG
The DNA here is from genome assembly GCF_003073215.2 of Triticum urartu. Taxonomy (NCBI): domain Eukaryota; kingdom Viridiplantae; phylum Streptophyta; class Magnoliopsida; order Poales; family Poaceae; genus Triticum; species Triticum urartu. The sequence continues at coordinate 264,086,059 of NC_053028.1, read as the reverse complement.
GAATTCTGCCCCGCCGTTGCCGCCGTAGCGAGTCTCCGCCGAACTAGGGTATGGACTCGATCTTTGTGCTATTCCCCAATCTGATTCCTAGCACATTATGATCATATTGATTCTAGCCACGTTTGATAAACTTCTATCCAGTCAATGAACTCATAGATTAGGTTTGATTCGAAAATTCTAGGTTTAGGTTTCCGCCGAAACCATCTCGGACCCACCGAGTTGAAAAACTCGGTCCCACCGATTTGGCTTATGCCATTGCACAAGTGAGACTCGATCTGACCGAGAATTACTTATCGGTGTGACCGATTTTGGAACTCTGTGAAACCCTAGCAGTCTCGGTGCCACCGAACTGTGACTCGGTCCAACCGAGTTCACCAGTTCAGGTGCCAAAACTGCTTCGGTATCACCGAGTTTATAAATCGGTAGATCCGAGATGATTTCAGTGGGAAACTAAAACTAAGTTTTTTTGGATCATTCTTTTGCAAAAAAAATCTCTGCATTTTGTGATGCTCATCCACTCTATCTCATCTATAACCTATTCACAGGGTCAGCAGTCAGAGTTTGCAGCATGTCTGATCAAAGTGATAGCCAGAACATGTCAGAGCAGCAGGTGCACATGAGTGAGGGCACTAGTCCCTCAAGTTCTTCAGATGAGGGCAGCAGGAGCACCCCTAGCAACTTGCCAAAGGCTGCCACCAGACAGAGGAAGAAGAGAACTTCTGATTCTGAAGATGAAGACTATGTGGCAGAGGAAGAGGCCACTTCCAAGAGAGTTGAGCCAGCTCAAGGCACAAAGCCAGGCCTAAAGATCAAAAGGCCAGCAGGCAGGCAGCCCATGTCAAAGGCAAGAGCCTCAACTGAGAAGCCCACTCCCCAAGAGCCAATTGCTGCAGAAGGCAAGAAGAGGAAGGAAAGGGTCAAGAAGACCATAGCCAGAGTGCTAGGAAAGGCTTCCATCATGGAAGAGGAAGAGGAAGAAGAGGTAGCTGCACCAGCACCCAAGGCACCCAAGCTGATGGGTGATGCCATAAGATCAGGGGCTACTGCATCTAAGCCCAAAGCTGCCTCCAAGCCCAAGTCTGCACCCAAGAGGAAAACAAGGAGCATTCCTGCAGCTGAGAAGAACAAGGCCCCAGTGCCTGAGACTGTTGCTGAAGAAGAGGAAGAGAATGTTCTGAGAAAGCTCAAGCCCAAGATCCCAGACCACAATGATGCTCATCCTGTGGCTGAGGACATGAAGCTCAGGAGAGATTCAGGGCTGAGGAAGTGGAGAGAAGTAGATCCGTATGCTTCAAGGAGAAGGACTGCCGTGGATTACAGATTTCACACCAAGGAACAACAGGACTTCTATGAGACAGTGCTGCTAGATAAGAAGCCCATTGTCTGTGACATGAGATGGGTCGACTGGACCTACATGAGGGAGAAGGAGGAACACTACCCGGGAGTATATGACAGCTTTAGTGCTTGTGGAGTTGCTGACTTTGTTGGGCAGAAGCTCACAAAGTGGAACGAGGAACTGATCATGCAATTCTACTCCACGGCACACTTTTACCCAGATGGAAAGATCACATGGAAATCTGAGGGTACAAGGTACCAATCTACAGTGGCTGAGTGGGCACAGCTCATTAATGCCCCAGAGGAGCATGATGATGACTTGGACATATATGCCAAGAAGAAAATGGACGACAATTCCATGTCCAATATGTATAAGGAAATTCCAAATGAGGCACTTGACACTTTCAAATTTGGCTCAGTGCACTATCTTCTGTCAGGACTGCCAACCATCAATTGGATCTTGAGGCACACCTTGTTGCCCAAGTCAGGTGATCACAAGATGATCAGAGGCCATGCGATCAAGTTGCTACATGTATTTGATGTGCCTCAGAAGTTCAAGGTGATGAGCCTCATAGTGGAAACTATCAAAAGGACTGCCGCAGATCAGAAGAGGAGTTGCGGATATGCCCCTCAGATCCAGGAGCTCATTAACTCCAAGATGGGCACGGGCATATATTTATTGGACAAGGAACACCTGCCCATCCGTCCAGATTTCGAGGACAATCAAGTTGTCATGACCGAGAACGAGCCATCATCTGCCCAAGCATACGCAAAGAAGGAGAAGGCAAGAAAGGAGAAAGCTGCCAAGATGCCAACTCAAGAGGAGGCATCTGAGTATTTCTTGAAGACTAAACAAGTGCAGCTTGGTTACTTGATTGCATCCACGCTGAGGATTGAGCAAAGTCTGGCCACCCTCACTCAGAATCAGCAGAGCCTAGAGAGAATCATGGAACAGAAGTTCTATGACTTGGATGTCAAAGTAACAGAAGTTCAGTCTGCAGTGGAGCAGCTCCAGGAGGACATGCAGGAGAGGAGAGGCAGGACTACCACTCATGCCTTTGCCAGAGTGCCACGAGGCCCGAGGTCATCTGCAGTGCCAGTTGCTGACACCAGAGCCACCACTTTAGCACCAGCTACAGCCTCAGTTCCACCAGCTCCAGCATCTACTTCAGCTCCAACTCCAGCGTCTACTTCAGTGTCTACCGAAGCCTTCGTCCTTGGAGTGATCCGGACTCCACCACCACCAGAAGATCAAGCCTGAGTGTCGATCTAGCACTATGCGTTTTCTAGGATCTTTTTGGTAACTTGTTGCCAAAGGGGGAGAAGATGTATAGATCATAGGCTTCGAGAGAGAGAGTGTTGCTTTTCTCTCTTGCTTTATTTGGTGGTTTTTCGAACTTGTTTGCTTTTGAGTGCTTGAGATACTACGTCATTATTTGTGAGACATTGATGATCATGTGTTTGATCATAAGCTACACTTAATGTTTGCTTAATGCTATTATCTTATCTATCTTATGTGATCATTCACTATTCTTGGTGATGAGTGCATGTATTTCATTCTTATCATTTTAAGCGCTCCACCAAGATGTATGTGACATGGAAGAGTAACCCATGACTCTAACTCCTTGTGTATTTGCACTCCAAAGCAAATTTTAAATATGCACAAATTTAGGGGGAGCTCTTACTTATCACATACTTCTCAAAGCGACGATATATTTCATGCTTATTATCTTTTGTCGAAGCTTTGATCTATATGTTGTCATCAATTACCAAAAAGGGGGAGATTGAAAGTGCAACAATCCCTAGGTGGTTTTGGTAATTCATAACAACATATAGCTCATTGAGCTAATGCTATTCCAAAATGATTATTTCAGGAAATCTCAATGATTGGCATGGCATGGTGTGAAAGTGGAACCCTCAAAATGCTAAGGACAAAGGATTGGCTCAAGCTCAAAAGCTCAAGACTCTTCATTTTATATTTTAGTGATCCAAGATCACATTGAGTCTTTAGGAAAAGCCAATACTATCAAGGAGGGATGAGGTGTTGCTTAATGAGCCTCTTGCTTCATGTGCTTAGTGATATGCTCCAAAACCCTCAACTACTTTCCCATATCCACATATGACCTAAACCCTAAGCCAAACACGGTCCTACCAATTCTTCCTATCCGGCGCCACCGAGTTTTCATTTGTCATAAGCCACTGCCAAACCCTATCAAATCGGTCCTACCGATAGGGATCTCGGTCTCACCGAGATGGGGTTGCAAACTCTCTGTTTCCCTTTCGTAACTTTTCGGTCTCACCGAAAGAGCGAATCGGTCCCACCGAGATTGCAATGTAAATTCAGTGTTTCCCCTTTGTAACTTTTCGGTCTCATCGAAAGAGCAAATCGGTCCCACCGAGTTTGCCTGACCAACTCTCTGGTTAGCTAATAACCAAATTCGGTCTCACCGAGTTTGTGTAATCGGTCTCACCGAGATTACGTTATGCCCAAACCCTAACCATATCGGTCCTACCGAGTTGCATGTCAGTCCCACCGAAAATCTCTAACGGTCACTAGGTTTACATTTTCGGTCTGACCGAGTTTGTTGATTCGGTCCCACCGAGATTGGAAAACTGTGTGTAACGGTTGGATTTTGTGTGGAGGCTATATATACTCCTCCACCTCCTCTTCATTCGTGGAGAGAGCCATAAGAACACATACACCATTCCAACTCGTATGTTCTGAGAGAGAACCACCTACTCATGTGTTGAGACCAAGATATTCCATTCCTACCATATGAATCTTGATCTCTAGCCTTCCCAAGTTGCTTTCCACTCAAATCTTCTTTCCACCAAATCCAAATCCTATGAGAGAGAGTTGAGTGTTGGGGAGACTATCATTTGAAGCACAAGAGCAAGGAGTTCATTACCTACACACCATTTGTTACTTCTTGGAGAGTGGTGTCTCCTAGATTGGCTAGGTGTCACTTGGGAGCCTCCGACAAGATTGTGGAGTTGAACCAAGGAGTTTGTAAAGGCAAGGAGATCGCCTACTTCGTGAAGATCTACCGCTAGTGAGGCATGTCCTGTGTGGGCGATGGCCATGGTGGGATAGACAAGGTTGCTTCTTCGTGGACCCTTTGTGGGTGGTTGCTTCTTCGTGGACCCTTCGTGGGTGGAGCCCTGTGTGGACTCGCGCAACCGTTACCCTTGGGTGGAGCCCTGTGTGGACTCGCGCAACCGTTACCCTTCGTGGGTTGAAGTCTCCATCAACGTGGATGTAGGATAGCACCACCTATCCGAACCATGGGAAAAACATCCGTGTCTCCAATTGCGT